>NC_034593.1:62010213-62024118 GCF_900095145.1 Mus pahari
TTAGCATCTGTTTTATGAGATTGTGTACCCCATAATTTGGTGTATAAATATTTACAATAGTTCTATCTTTTTGATCAGTTGATGCTTTTATCAATAGGTAGTGGTTTTTTTTTAATCTTCTCATTGATTTTGCTGTCAAGTTCCCTTTGTCGGATATCAGTAGAATTTGTTTGGTTTTTCATTCTCTTGATAAGTTGCTTTCCACTATTTGTGTGTTTCCTTGCCAGTGAAGTGTGTTTTATGGAAAGAACAGATAGATTTAGTTTTTAAATCTATTCAGTAANGTTAATTCTCCTTACTGGCGAATTGTGTACACTTATAGTTACATTTAAGATTATTATTGAGGTATGCTTATTAATTTCTGATATTTTGTTATTTTTTTCCTGGTTGTTTGGATTATTGCTTGTTCTTCAGTTTCTCACTAATAATATTCAAAGTTTACTCATTGTCTTAGTTACTTTTCTGTTACTGTGAGAAGATTCCATGACCAAAACAACTTACAAAATAAAGTTTAATTTGGGTCTCATGGTTCCAGAAGGCTAGAGTCTATGGGCATTATAGCATGAAGCACAGCACCACGCAGACAATCATGGAGCAGTAGCTGTGATCTTGCATCCTGATTCATAAGCACCAGGCAGAGAGAACTAATCGGAAATGAAGTGGACTTTTGAAATCCCAAAGTCTGCCCCCAGGGGCCCCTTCACAGGGCCACATGTCCTAATTCTTCCCAAATAGTTCACCAACTGGGGACTAAGTATGCAAATATATGAGCCAATCCCATCAAACCACTGCATTCCACTCACTGTCTAGTGGTTTAAATGTTTGACTCAGGTACTGGTAATATTAGGAGGTATGGCCTTGTCAGGTTAGTTGTGGCCTTGTTTGGTGAAGTGCATCACTGTCAGGGTGGGCATCGAAACCCTCCTCCTAACCACCTGGGTGCCAGTCTTCTTGTAGCAGCCTTTGGATGAAGATGTAGAACTCTCAGCTCCTCCTGCACCATGTCTGCCTGGATGCTTCTATGCTCCTACCTTGATGATAAGGAACTGAACGTCTGAACCTGTAAGCTGGTCCCAATTAAGTGTTGTCCTTATAAGAGTTGCCTTGGTCATGGTGTCTGTTCACAGCAGTGAAATGCTAACTAGGACACTCTCCCTTATAAGCTTGTAGCTACATCAAAAACCAGTGTGGTGCTTTGAATGAAAAGGTTCTCACAGGATCATATATTTGATCACAGTGGTTTACTATCTTGGATCTGATGGATTTCCTAGTAGATCCCCTTTGTTTATATATTCCTCTCAAGTAATTTATTATTTCCTTTGCTTTTGTCATTAAGACTATCTTTCTTCCTTCTCTGTGTATAGTATTCCTTTAAGCATCTTCTGCAGTGTTGGTTTGGTAGTCACAAACCGACTTAGTTTTTACTTCTTTGGAATTATTCTTATTGTCAATTTCAAAACAGACTTGCTCTATATAGCAGTGCTAATTGAAAATTATCAGTCTTCAGGACTTGAAATATGTCAGTCTAAACTTTGAGTCTTGCCTGTATTTTGACATCATGAGTATAATGTGTCAAGGAGAAGTTCTGCTCTGGTCATATCTATGTAGGACTTGAAATGCCTATTATGCTTGGATGTTTGTTTCTTTCTCTAGATTAGGGAAACTTTATGTTTTAATTTCATAGACTAGATTCCCTTATTATTAGTTATAATAGATTCTTTTATCATATATTAACTTATTATTTTAATCTCTGGTTATATCTTTAGAATCTTAGTTTTTTAAAATCATATCCTAGAGTTCTTAGGAATTTTGGTCATATTCATTTATTATATTTCTTATTGTTTGAATGTAGACTTTCTGATGATCTTGTCCTGTATCCTTCACTTTCTTTCATTTGATTATATATTCTACTGTGCTTTTCATTTTAATGATTCCCAACAGTTCTATGTGTTTTTCTTCTCAAAAATATAAATTTTAGATCATCCTGAGACCCTTATCAAAATAAAAAAAATCATAGATAAAGGGAGGAAATTAAAGTTGATATAGCAAAAATACTAAGAATCATTAAAACCTATTCTAAACATTTCATGGAAAAATGAATATATATATATATATATATATATATATATATATATATATACACAAATATACTAATAACAAGCTATCAAATTGAACCAGTAACAAAAATTTCTTCCAAAAAATAAAAGTCTAGAACTGGGTGGTTTCACTGTTAAATCTTTACCAAGAGTTTAGGGAAAACCTAAAATTAAGTTTTAAAAAATATTTCAAAGAAAAGAAAGAGAGTGAATTATTCTAAATTTATTTTATGAGGATGTGTTTATCCTGATGACATCCAACAGGCAAAATGACAGACCAGCATCCCTGATATCCAACAGGCAAAGCTACAGGCCAGCATCCCTGATACACACAACATGCAAAGCTACAGGCCAGCATCCCTGATACACACAACATGCAAAGCTACAGGCCAGCANATCCCTGATACACACAACATGCAAAGCTACAGGCCAGCATCCCTGATACACACAACATGCAAAGCTACAGGCCAGCATCCCTGATACACACAACAGGCAAAGCTATAGGCCAGCACCCCTGATACATACAAATGCAAAATTTCTCAACAAAATATTCATAGAACAAATCTAACAACACATCAAAAAGATAACCCATCATGGCCATGTATAATTTATCCCAGGGATGAAACAATGGTTCAACCTACATAAATCGATAAACATAAAACCTCACACCAAAAGAATGAAAGACATCGACATATGATCATCTCTCAATAGCTACTGAAAGAGTTCAATAAAGTTCAACAGCTTTTGGTGAAAGAAACTTAAAAAGGGTTGTGGAGCATATACATCAACACTGAGTGTAGGACATCTGAAGCCACTGCACAAAGAAGAGAAGTTTTCTCCTCTCACCAGCCCTTTTCAGTATTATACCCCTGGAAGTCTCCAGAGCCAGGAAAGGTAAAGGCCATTCAGCTAGGAAGATGGGAGTCACGTGCTCCATTTGCAGATGACATGATTCCATAGAGAGGGGAAATAAAAGAACCTGATAAGAATAGCCTGAACTGACAAATTCGTGTTAATTGCAGGTTACAAAACCAAACTTACAAAACTCCGTAGTTTTTTTTTTTTAATGCACCAGTAATGAAATTACCAAGAATGCAATCTCATTCTCAGTAGCAGTTTAAAAACAAAGAAGGAAAACAGAAAAATTTCTAACAAATTGAATCAGGGATGTAAAAAGCTTGTACCGGGGCCGGTGAGATGGCTCAGCAGGTAAGAGCACCCATCTGCTCTTCCAAAGGTCCTGAGTTCAAATCCCAGCAACCACATGGTGGCTCACAACCATCCATAACAAGATCTGGCACCCTCTTTGGGAGTATCTGAAGACAGCTACAGTGTACTTACATATAATAAATAAATAAATCTTTAAAAAAAAAAAAGCTTGTACCATGAAAAATTATAAAAACATTAATTTCAACAAAAGGAAGAAGACAACCTGTGTTTATGGATTGGAAGAATTAATGTTAACTATATAGAATCAGTATAATTCTTATGAAAAATAAGGACCATTGTTTAGATAATTGAAAAACAATAATGAAAGTTACATGGAGTCATAGATGACTCCAATTAGTCAAAACACTCTTGAATAAAAAGGACAAATTTGGAGACATTAGAATATCCAATGTAAAATATACTATGATGTTATGGCAACAGGTGCTGGTATAAAACACACCCTGGAATGTGGAATAAGTTAAGAAATAAATCCTCATATTTATAGCTAACTAGTTTCCCATGAAGGCAGAAACAATAGAGAACCGAGATTGGAGAGCGCCTTCAGTGACGTGCTGAGAAATGTGCGCTTTCAGTGACGTGCTGAGAAATGTGGGTAATAATTCTCTATGGAGAATAAAGAAACCAGACCGTTATATCTCTCAGGACTTAAAACTCAACTCAAAATTGATCAAACTCTCAACTGTAAGATTCTAAACTATGAAACTAGTAGAAAACAAAACAAAACAAACAAACAAACAAAAAAATTACTGAGAGCATTTATGTGGATAAAGAGTTATTTTAAACCTTAAAAACCTGTCTAAAAAAAAGTAAGACTTCCTAAATGAGATCACATTTAAATAAAAAGTGTTTCTGCACATCAAAGCAAATAATCAACTGAGGAAAAGAACAGCCTCTGTAATGTGTGCTGCTCTTGTTTGGGCTCTTACAGGCTCTTAAGGTGGTGGGTGTGGGTATAGGGTATGGTGTAGGTATCCTTGCTTCTGTGCACTCTCCATAAAGGTGGGGCACAAGGGCAGTTGTCTTAGTCAGTGTGCTATTGCAGTGAAGAGACACCAGGACCATGGCAACTTTTTTTTTATTATTATTATTTTCTTTATTTACATTTCAAATGCTAATCCGAAAGTTCCCTATACCCCCCCTCCCCCCGCCCTTGCTCCCCTACCCACCCACTCCCACTACTTGGCCCTGGCCTTCCCCTGTGCTGGGTTATATAAAGTTTACAAGACCAAGGGGCCTCTCTTCCCAATGATGGCTGATTAGGCCATCTTCTGCTACATATGCAGCTAGAGACAGGAGCTCAGGGGGTACTGGTTAGTTCATATTGTTGTTCCACCTACAGGGTTGCAGCCCCCTACAGCTCCTTGGGTACCCATGGCAACTTTTATAAAGGAGAGAATTTAATCGGGGCTGGCTTTTCAGAGGTTTAGTTCATCGTCATGGCTGGAAGCATGGTGGCGTGCTGGGGAACTAGACATGGTTCTGGGGAAGTAGCTGAGAGTTTTATACCTAGATCCATAGGCAGCAGGAAGAGACAGTCACTGGACCTGGCTTGGGCTCTTTTTGTGTTATTGAAACTAAAGGATTTTATACACTCACTTCTTAGAACTGTTTCCCCCAACACTATCCAATTTATCATCCAGAGAGTCTGTCATCTAACATCTTCTCTCCTAACGTTTCTTCCTTGAACATTCTTGGATTCCAGGGGGAACCGATCCTTTCAAGATAGACTCCCCTCCCCTAAGAAGAAGACAAATATCTTTGAAGATGTGGCTGAACTCTGGGTCATAGGTAATAAATAGGTCTCACGGAAATCAGACTGATCCGGTGTACTGATGAGAATGATCATCAGATTAAGAACTTATAGACCACTTTGCAGGACTGTCTTGCAGGACTTGGTCTGAGGCAGCAGTGGCTTGGTGATGGGTGAGATGATACCCCAATGGAGCTGCCTAGTTATGAGTATCTATTGGCTTTGTTTAAACCTAACCCCACCCATGTCTGTACCCCAAGGATGGACTCACGGTCACTGGACTCCTCTCTTTCTTTCGCTTTGATAGGTATCCATACTGAACACATCTCTGTTCTCTATTTTTAATACTGATATTCACCCCTTTAATTGGCCTACAGGGATCAGTGGCTGAGCTTAGCTTCTTGGGGCTGCTGGAGCCCAGGATTTTATAATAAGAACTCAGGTAACAAGATCACATTTTGAACATGATTGCTTAACAATGCATACCTTTGGCCCTATGTCCTAATTCCTTTTCTATTTTAATTTAAAGCTTATGTTAACACCCCACAGAAGGTCTTGGCATCACTGAACTCTTTAATAAGTTCTTTCTCACATGGCTATGTTCATTAAATCTCTTTTCCCTGCCTTTTACCACCGTGCTCTTTTTTTAATTGGTATATTGTGGATGGGTGGCCCAGCATACTCTGTGGGGGCTCCTGGAGCTGTGACTTGTTCACTAAAACCCAAGCAACTAAAAGAGACATAAGCTGTGGAATATATACAGTTGGATACCAGTCAGCCCAAATAGTAATAAATTATTGATGCAGGTATCAACATAAACACATAAGAAATGTCATACTACCGAAAGAAGCAAAATTAGAAATAATACATCTTGTATGAGTCAGTTAATTATAACTTTATAAAATGAAAGTGTCTGTAGTTTGAACATGACTCTAACGTGGTTGCAGTAAGAAATGGTTACAGGTAGGTACTTGGAAGCTTTTGGGGGTGAGCATCCATCCTCTTGTTTGTGGTGCTGGTTTTATGAATACATCTGCATATTAAAACACCTCAAATACTATGCTTTAGATGTGTACAGCTAATACATATTTCAAAAGGTGTAAAACAAGAGAAAATAAACAATGAGAATTAAAAATTTATATTCTCCTGCCTCAAGTACTTTTAAAAACTTGGTATTATATAAAGTGTTTATGCATTATATATGAATTTGCAGAATAGTTGTTTTCTTCATCCTGAAAATTTTATTGCACAGTGGTAAAAAATATTTAGCTACCAGTAGTTTATTATACAACATACCATATCAAAATCTGCACAAGTGAAATGGTTTACTTTAAATTAGAAAGCAATCAAATGGAGAAAACTTTTTTTTTTTTTTTTTGGTTTTTTGAGACAGGGTTTCTCTGTGTAGCCCTGGCTGTCCTGGAACTCACTCTGTGGACCAGGCTGGCCTCGAACTCAGAAATCCACCTGCCTCTGCCTCCCAAGTGCTGTGATTAAAGGTGTGCGCCACCATTGCCCGGCTTAGTTTATCATTTCTTAATGTCATTAAGCATTATTTAATTTCACAGCTGAGGCTTAATTTTTTTTTCATTTTTGGACTTCAGCTCAACGAGATTCTCCTTTTTCCTATTATAAAAGAGAGCCTCAGGAAGCTGGTCATAGGCAGAGAATTAGTTTGTTCTGTGTGAAGTAAACCAGAGCCTGAATCTTTAGTGCACTGAATCTTCAACCAGTAAAAATCTTCTACCAGTAAAAGATGAACACAGTTATTAGAAGATGAATAATATGAGAATATTCCAGTTACTGGAAATTGACACAGCATCTGCTAGTTGTAAAAATGAACAAGACGTGTGGTCTTAGTTATGGTTTCTGTTGCTGTGATGAGACATGAGGACAAAAACAAATTGAGGAGGAAAGGATTTATTTGACTTACACTTTCGTGTCATACTCCATCATTGGAGGACAGGAACTCAAACAGAACAGGAGGCAGGGTCTGATGCAGAGGCCATGGATGGGTGCTGCTTTCTGGCTTGCTCCCTATTGTTTGCTCAGCTTGCTTTCTTATAGAACCTAGGACCACCATCCCAGGGATGGCACCACCCACAGTGGACTATGCCCTCCGACATTAATTACTAATTAAGAAAATGTCCTACTCCTACAGCCTGATCTTACGGAGGCATTTTCTCAACTGAGGCTCCCTCCTTTCAGATGACTCTAGTTTGTGTAAAGCTGGAATAAAACTATCCATCACATGGGTCAACAATTGTAGTAGGAAATAGCCAGCATTTCCGTGATACACATATTCCTCTGTCTACGTTATTTTCCTTAGCGAATAGGCATCTGCTATGACCTCTGGAGTAAAATAGGTACTCAGATAAAACTGGTTGCAGCAAGATTTTGGAATTCTGACCAGAATTTAGCACATTGTAAACACTGTATGTTTGGAAACAACTCTGCATTGATAGTTCACATTTCTGAAATTTTCTATTTTTAATTTTTTGAAAATAGATTTCATTTCCTCAATGTATTGTGATTTTATTTTCCTCTTTCTCTCTACTCCTTCCAGTTTTCTCCCACTGACTCCCATCTGGACCCATCCCCTCTCTTTCTCTCGTTACAAAGCAAACAGGCTTCTAAGGGATACACAGTACGTATAATAAAAACTAATATTGGAATAGGACAAAACAGACAGACAGAAAGGAACCCAAGTGTCGGCACAAGAAACAGAGACCCACTTGTTTGCACACTCAGGAATCCCATAAAAACACTAAACTGGAGGCTATAATAAAAGCCTGTAGGGTAAAAGGAGAGAAGAAATGCACACATACACACACACACACACACACACACACACACATATTATATATATACATCATATACATATGCAGATGCATACGTGTATATATACATATATACACAAAATATATATGGATATGTACATACATATGTTAAAAAATATATGTGTATATATTTGCTGTAGGAAGAAGTTTCTCTGATGATGGCTGAGCAAGGCCCAGATCTATGAGTATAGCAGAATGACATTAGGAGTCATATTATTGCTATATTAAAAAAACTTTTTAAAGTAGTGTTACTTGGATATACCCTGGATCCCTGGGCTATATCTATTCTCAGGCTCTTGGTTACCCTAGCAGTATCCAGGTATAGATTCCATCGAGTGCAGTGGTATCATGTGAGCAATGTAAAATTTTTTTGGAGTGTGTGCGTGTGTGTGTGTGTGTGTGTGTGTGTGTGTGTGTGTGTGTGTGTGTGTGTGTGTGTGTGTGTGTGTGTGTGTGTGTGTGTGTGTGTGTGTGTATGAGCACCATAAAAATGCCCTTTAGCTCTATGCTCCAGTATAGGGGAATGCCAGGACCAGGAATGGGAGTGGGTGGGTTGGGGAGCAGGGGGAGGGGATAGGGGATTTTTTTTGGAGGGGAAACTAAGAAAGGGGATAACATTTGAAATTTAAATAAAGAAAATATCTAATAAAAAATGCCCTTTAGACATGTAAACATAGCTTAGTCAGGATCCCCACTACCCTGAAAGCTGCACCTGATAACCAGAACTCAGTGACATCATTCCCCCAAGATAACCAGACACAGTCGTAGACCCGATGACCCCCACTGGATAGTATAGAAGCAGAGACCAAGAGCTCTGCTCTGCACATCTGGAGGGACAACACCTTGATCTGCCTTGCAGCTGCTGAGTCTCTCCCATGATCCCGACCTTAGTCAGAGACTTCTGTTAGAGTCTGAACCTGACCTTCAGCTAAAACACATTGCCCAGGCGAGCAGTCCTGGGGAGATAGGTTAGGAATTTAGAGCGTGAACCTTGCGTGATGACTCTCAACATAATATAAGTTTTGCTACATTAACTACTTGTATCTACCTTTTTGCTGGTGACAAGGGTGAAGTTTCAAGACAAGAGTTTTATTCTGTAGTCCAGGCTGGTCGCAAACTCAGATATCTGCAGCCTCTGCCTCCTGAATTAAAGGCGTGTTTTGTAAAACAGAAATTACGACTCAAAGAGAAGCATAAGGACAAGAAGATTTGAAAATCCACAGCTGGGCCAAGTGTAGAGGAAAATGGCATTTAGGAAAGGAAAGATGATTAATATTGACAGGCAACAATGGGCGGCTGCTCTCGGGGCAACGGAAATGAGGCGTTTAGAGGTCTCAAGCTGCCCCTCATGGGACAGGCTCGATGTGGAGCCACGAGAGCAAAATTTCCACGCAAATTCCCTGTATTCTAGCATAGGATGTCTACATGTATGTCCTGATAAAGCTAGTAGTCACTGGAAAACACCGATGATGAGTTATCCAACTATACCCTTGGACTGCCTTGGCTCAGCGATGTAACAATTAGACTCTCTTCCTTTTAGTTTCTTGTTCTTCCTTCTGGTGAAACTTTACTATGGCAGGAGAGGGCTCCCCTGTCCCCTCCCTGTTTTCCTGTGAGTCCTTTCACTTGGACCTATCAACCAAGCAGAATTCCTATAGTCATTCAAAATAACCAACCAGGTTCACCCCAACTTACTGTACTGGGTGGCAAAACTCATTTTCAAGAGCCTTTCCTGGCGCAGGCAGTGCCCACTCTGCTTTCCAGTAAACTTAGCTTATTTGCCCTTTATCTATTGTCTTTGAAGTGGGACAGCAAACTCTGACTCAAGTCAGGCAACTCGGATATGAATTTTAGCACCAGCAACAGAACGCTATAGTTTGAATGTGTCTCCCTCAGATCACACATTAGAACCGTAATCCTTACTGCCGCAGAGATGAGTAGAAGCTCGGTCTTTAAGAAGCGATAAGGTCATGCGGACCGTAACAAACAGAAATTGTTATCAGGGAGGGCCTTGCTGCTAAGCAAGGCGAGTTAACCCCTCCCCTCAAGTTTTCTAGTGTTCTTTTGCAACTTCAACCTGGGTCACGGGGTGATATAGCAAGAAAGCCTTTCCACAGACACAAGTCTAACCAAGTCTATGTTGGTGAAGACCTGAGTTTATTTGGTTTACTTATAGGAGTCTGGGCGGTTCAAAAACAGTTACATCATTAACAAGTCCCACCCATCATGGGTGATGACCTTATAGAAGTTTCCTTTTAGAATCCTGCTTTCATCTAACCTTCTACGTCCTAAATAACCTAGCATTTCTCGAGACAAAGTTAAGGAGACTCCCTCTCTCTCCCCTCCTTCAACTGGGGAGTGCCAAATCTCCATTACCACTGTGGTAGACGCAGGAACGCCTGTAGGGTTCTTCACTGCTCGGACTGTGGGAGTAAGGTTAGGCAGGGGATGGTCATCTTCATCTGCAGGAAAAAAAAAAATCTGTACTACATCTGTCCACTGCAGTGGGAACCATCCATATCAATCACAGCTCTCCCTTCAGGAGTTCAAGTCTGAGCCACACTTGTGCCCACACCAAGCCTCCTGCAGAAAGGCTCCAAGACTGACTAAACTAAAGCCCTTCAGCTTCCCTGAGGCACAGCTGAACCGCTTTCCTAATAAAATATGCCAAAGTCTTAACTCTTCTGTTTGAAGCAAACTCAAGTAGAGAATGCTAATGATCCTGATTGAATGTCTTGTAGAAAGATTTCTGTCTGCTCTGTTCTTCCCATAGTAAACTATGCATATGTAATGGACATTACTGAGAAGAACACAATGCAGGCATTCTGACTCAAGGTAACCTCATTCTTCCACCTGAAAGCAGGGGAAATGTATCTTACAAACCTGGCATGAAAGAGCTCATTTGGAAGCATCTCCCAGACAGAGGAAACCAACGTCCAAAGATACAAACAGTTCTGCCTTCGTAAAACCAAACTGTAGCCACTCCCGAGAGAAACCACGTCCTCACCGCATCTTTTATAAAGACATCGGAAAGTATCTCCTTACTTTAAAAATCACTTAAAGGTTTTAATTTTATACGTTGACTTTAAAAATACACACTATCTGCCCAGAGTTCAAAGTGCACCAAGATGACCCCTGCCCCATCTTGTTCTTAGGAACAACCTCTCTTATGGCTGTTTTGTTCTTCCAAGGGAGTTATAGAAGAATCCAGGATAGCAGGTAGTGTCACTTGTCTTTAGAAGATTCTAGATCAACTTCTTTCCCTGAAGACTAAAGTTATCTTCTCTGATGTTAAGACTGTTGGTTTCTGATTTCTATTCTCCATGACCTGCCACACCCTGTGCTTGCTGCAGTCTCATTATAAGTCACATTTCCTTCACAGCTTCTCCTCTGCAAAATGCTGATTACCTTAACTCTAACCTGCAGCTTCATTCTACAGAATGTAATCTTTATGTGATTTTATTTGGTTTTCCTTTCTCGGTATATCTGCTTGTTTATTCTGAGTTTTAAAGTTTTGCTGAGATTATGCACTTTATATATATATATAAAGCTCGTATAGAGAATCAAGAACTGTAAAGGGTCTGAGATCTTAACCTACTTGCAAAGCAACACATTAGCCTCCCACAGTCTAATGGGTTCTGGTAGAAGAAATGAGACTCCTGGGTCAAAGACAAAGCACAATTTATTGCTCAGAGCAGCAGCAGTAATCAGGGCGTCAGCGTTTGTGCCACTTTCCCCAGCACTGGTTCCTACAGTGTGACATCAAAGGCTAAATGATACTTCTTAGGTGGTTTAGTGTGCAGGGACCTGCAGCTAAGGATTCCCAGGCTTCTACGCCGGGGAGTAAACTTACATGGAGTTTTCCTGAAGGGAACCTCTTTATTATACTGAGTACTGGCAAGTTTGCCTGTTAGTCTGGAGGAAACACTATTTGTCTTCCAATGCTGCTTACATAACATTCTTGAAAGTGTAGCTCATAACACAGAAGGTCCATTCTTCAATTTATGAGATTTCAGAAATGTTCCTCCTGTTGTAGTCCCCTTCTCGTGTTGATTCATGATTATTTATTCTTTTTTTTTCCCCCTTTACTCGGGAGATCTACCTGCCGCGCTCCACCCTCTAGTCTATACTTCTGTAGGGCTCCAGATTGTAGTTTGGTTATCATTGACTTAATAGCTAATATCCACATATAAGTAAACAGGTACTCTATTTGTCTTTCTTGGTCTGGGGTACTGTGAGACCCAAACAGGAGCAAGAGTAATACACCTTGTTAGTTAGTGGGGGGCCAGAACAGGAAAAATGGACCTTGCAGGCTAAGGGTAAGAGGATACAGGTAAGAGTGCAGTGTGGTACATTTACAAAATGGAAATTAAAGACAGTGACTTCATGAAATTCCCAGGCAAATGGATGGAACTTGAAAATATCATTCTGAGTGAGTTACTCAGTCACAAAAGAACACAACATGGTATGCACTCACTGAAAAGTGGATATTAGCCCAAAAGTTCAGAATACCCAGGATTCAATTCACAGACCTTAAGAAGGAAGACCAAAGTGTGGAAGCTTTGGTCCTTCTTTGAAGGGGGAAGAAAATACAGGAGGAAATATGGAGACAAAGTGTGGAGGCAAGACTGAAGGAAAGGCCACCCAGAGACTGCCCAACCTGGGGATCCATCCCATATACAGTCACCAAGCCCCAACACTATTGTGGATGCCAGGAAGTGCTTGCTGACAGGAACCTGATATGGCTGTCTCCTGAGAGGCTCTGCCAGAGCCTTACAAATACAGAGGCAGATGCTCGCAGTCAATCATTGGACTGAGTATAGGGTCTGAAGGGACCGAAGGAGCTGAGGGGGTTTGCAGCACCATGGGGGTGGGGTAGCAACAGTGTCAATGGGCCAGACGCCCTGGAGCTCCTGGGGACTGGACCACAAAGTAAAGACTACACATGGAGGGACCCATGGCTCCAGCTGCATATGTGGCAGAGGATGTCCTTGTCGGACATCAGTGGGAGGAGAGGTCGTTGGGCCTGAGGGGGTTCGATGCTCCAGTGTAGGGGAATGCCAGGGTGGGAAGATGAGTGTGGGTGGGTGGGGGAGCATAGTCATAGAGGTAGGGGATGGGATGGGATAGGAGTTTCTGAAGGGAAGACCTGGAAAGGGGAAAACATTTGAAATGTAAAGAAAATATCCAATAAAAAACATTAAAAAAAAAAAAAAAAGAATAAGGTCCTATTTGTCCTGTTTGCTTGACTGACCTGTACATGATGTGCTTGATCACTTGGGAGCAGGAGGTATGTGGGCAGGAACTGCAGCAGGATCTATGCTTGCCCCCATAGGATATAGGTGAGAGGTATATGGGCAGGAAATGTATCAGGGTCTATGCTTGCCCTGATTGGACCTGATGGGGAAACACGGTGAATTGTGGGTTTTGGCTTTATATCCTCTGCAAAATGTGACTCAGGTCATTTTCTGGAAGCCAGAGGCAGGCTTGAGGAGGGTCCATTCTTCCTGGTCAGTGTTTAATTGAAGCTTGCTTTAAATTTGTCTTTAAGTTGTCTTTGTCTCTCATTTTCTGCCGTTCCCTCACCGGGACAAGTCCATTTCCTTTGTGCGGAGAACTCAGTCTTGGGGTGTCTTGTGCTGATTCCAGTCCTTTCAGTCCACACACACAAAATAAGTGAAAAACAGCTCCACTTTATAGCAGATGACCCTTACTCTGCAACAGTTTGCTCCTCGGTTCTGTGTGAGAGCTAATTAAACTCACCTTTCTATCCATATTTTCACCAACATTCTTGTCATAACCACTTTAAATGCTTCACAATTTTCCTACCGTTCTGTACTTTTGAGTCCTTATGAGAATTGTCCTTAACCTTCAGTTCTAAGCAATCTTCCTTCCTTTTTTCTTCTTCCTTCCTTCTTCCTTCCTTCTTCCTTCCTTCCTCCTTCCTTCCTTCCTTCCTTCCTTCCTTCCTTCCTTCCTTCCTTCCTTC
>NC_034593.1:62024528-62030424 GCF_900095145.1 Mus pahari
CACACACACACACACACACACACACACACACACACACACACACACACACTATGCACGTGTGTGGTTGTGTCTGGGGGTACATGTGTTTGTGTGTGCAGTGGAGGTTAGAGTGATGCATGGGAAATCAGGGGAAAACTGTTCTAGGTAAGAGAATAGATTCTCTGGCCTCTGTAGAGGTTCTTGGTCTCATTAATGAAAGAATCTAAGAATGGACTTGAGTGTACACTTTTATTAGCGTGTAAAAGAAGAAACGCAGGACAAGCAAAGCTATAAACTGCCGCCGCTGTGCAGAGGAGAAGTGGAGGAGACATTTACTCTAGGATGGAGGTCAGACACATGGTGGACAAACAGCACATTGTGGGAAGGGGAGTTTTGCACGGAGTAGGAACGTCTCAGAAAAGGAGATGCAGGTGTGGCAAGCACCCGAAAGAAAGGGACAGAAAAGAGGAAGAGTGAAAGCTGCACTCATCTGATTCAGGCTTTGGAAGGCAGGCGGACCCAGCTGAACCGCACTCAGCTCAGAGGCATGCATGGACACATCTCATTAAAGTAAAAACTCATCCCTTTCTCAGTGGGGGTCTCTTGACCAGTTGATGGACCTGGCCCGGCTGGAATGTTAGGTCTCTAGAGAGGCCAGTGAGTCTATTCTCTTACCAGAAAATTTCTCCTAGTGGGTCTTTATTGCTACTCTATCCTTCCTTAGGTGTAGCTCATCTTTTTTTTTTCTTAATAGACCATATGAAGCTCAAGAAGGAAGACCAAAATGTGGATGCTTCGGTCCTTCTTAGAAGGGGGAAGAAAATCCCCATGGGAGGAGATACAGAGACAAAGTCTGGAGCAGAGACTGAAGGAAAGGCCATCCAGAGACTGCCCTACCTGGGGATCTCATCCCATATACGGTCACCAAACCCAGACACTCTTGTGGATGCCAAGAAGTGCTTGCTGACAGGAGCCTGATAGAGTTGTCTCCTGAGAGGCTCTGCCAGAGCCTGACAAATACAGAAGTGGACGATCACAGCCAGCCATTGGACTGAGCGTGGGCTTCCCAATGGAGGAGTTAATTTTTTTTTTTTTTTTTTTTTGAGGCAGTGTCTTTCATTGGCCTGGAACTTGTCAATCAAGCAAGGTTGGCAGGCCATAGAGGCCCAGGGGTCTTTCTGTCTCCGTCTCCACAGTAATGGTAGGTGTGTACCACTACTCCTGGCATATTTACAGAAATTCTGGGGGTTGACCTACATTCCTTGTACTTGTGTGAGGAGCACTTTACTGGCTCAGTGATTTCCCCTGAATATATATGCCAAAATCAAACTGGGATGCTTTCAAACCATAGCATTCTTTTTTTGTTTTTTGTTTTCCAAAATAATGAGCCTAAAATAGTTTACACAAGACATATTTATTCTGGAGTGGCATGCTTTGCACACTTCTGTCATATCTTCAGGGGTTGTGTCCTGAACACGGAAATGACCTTAAGGCAAATGAAACCGTGAAGCATAAGTACTAGGAACAGTCTCAAAGAAGGGTTCATCTTCGGCCTCTCAGCTGGTTATTAGAAAGGCTACTACCTCTAATTTAACTTGTTCCCATTGGTGCATTGTTTAGCGTATCCCACAGGCTCCTGGCTGTTTTCATCTCATGTTTGAGTTCTGCACAAGACAGGAGAAATTGAAAGTACTATTTTTTTTTTCTTAAATTTTGTTACAACACCAAGACCGTGAGCATTTTATACTCACATTTCTTCAGATGGTCCAGTAACAAGGGACAGATGCATCTTCCCCGTTTGTGACATACCTCATCCTCTCTCTATTGCTAGAGAAGTAAAGGCAGAGGCTTGGGGAGGGGGAAGGGGGAGGGACAGAGCACTGATGGAGCAGAGTAGGCCACACAGGGCCTGTGGAGGGATTGGGAAAGCCATCCCTCCACATACTCATAAGGGTATCCAGAATCAGAAAAAAAATCAAATCAGTCTATGGATCCATCCCATGTTATTTAAAGATGTTGTTTATTCTATTTTTATGAGTGTAGCTCATGTGTGTACAGATCCCCTCAAAGCCCAAGAGAGGCTGTTAGAGCTCCTGGAGCTGCAGTTATAACATATGTGCTTTTGAACTGCCCCGTGTGGGTGCTGGGATCTGAACTCCAGTCCTCTGGGAGACATGTCAGTGCTCTTAACCACAGCGTCATCTCTCCAGACCAAATATGATTTTTTTTTTTTTTTTGAGCCAGATTGAACTATAGTAACATAGGACCATTTCCATTCATACAATGTCAGTCTCTGCTTGAATTCAAATAACCGAAAAAGGCTTCAGGTTTAATTAAGATTTTACCATATATTTTAAACACGTAGATATTAATGTATGTTAGTGATGGATACACATTAGCAAACATTAATTGATTTTATAGAAATCTATATTTATATAGATATATATTTATATAAATATATTAGACTTTAGAAAAATGTATGGTATAAAAGAAACTATTTTTAGTGTTTAAATTGAGTCACCTCTGTATCACAATATTTCAAAGGTCCCTGGTGGGAGATTTGCCTATATTCTGGAACTCCACTTTATTGAAAATAAAACCCTTGCTGTTATAAAAGTTGAATATTTTCAGGAAGCGAAAAGCATTTTCAAATATAAGTGGTTCAAGGAACATTGGGTCTCTTATTGCTTGGATCAATGGGAATAGAAGCTAAATGGTTTTAAGAAAAGGCCTGAAGCAACTGAAAAGACAATCTTTCTTCTCTTTGGGCAGTTAGCTTGAATGATGAACAGGTACACAGACGTGGCTAGTTGCTACACACTAACTTTATTTACACATTCAGTTGTAAAATATAAGGAGGAAGCGTGTTACCATCTACAGTTTTTACTATATGCCTTACTGTTTTCCCAGAGTTGGAAGCACATGAGTATTTCTGCAATACGACTCCTAATAAGAGTGAGAATAAAACAATTTTATAGCAATTAAAATCTGATCCAGAGTAAAATTAGTTTCAAACAGTTCCAGAACTCCATGTTACCAACTTTTAAATAGTTAATTATAACAGAGAATCACATTCTTCAAGACAAAAGATCGCCTGTTGTACACCGAGCAGGGAAGGTCCCTCCTCTAATTCCTTTCTCTTTTGAGTTTGATCAAAGCACTCAGGGTCAGGCAGGCAGACCTGTTACATGAGATACACTTCCAGGTGTGGGGGGAGGTCAAGGAAAGACAAAGCGAAGGAGAGCTGAAAGACTGTCTGGCCAGCAGCCTGCAGGACTGAGTTGCTCTGAAGGAAAGAAAGCAGATGGGCGCAGGGTTCAGGAATCAGGAACCCGATCTGCCTGGGGCTGTAGCCATTTCTGAAAGAGCCTTATTTTAGGCTGTCATTGTTTCCCTTCTAATTATGCCAAACAGGGCACAAATGGTACTCCAAAGGGAAATGCAAGACAATGTACAAGATCATCTGGAAATAAATGTATATATTATATGTATGATCTTCTTCTGCTCAAAAATTTAAATTTTGCCTGGACACATTTTCTTTTCTGTAAAGAGTAATTTTATTTTTGTTTAGATGTGTATGTGTGTCTTGTGTGAGCGTGAGTATGTGCACGTGTCCTTGGGTGTCTGAGGAGACCAGAAGAGGCTCTGAGATCCTCTGGAGCTGGAGTGGAAGGCGCCGTGAGCCGTTTCTTCTGACTGCTGAGAACTGAATCTGCACATGTGTTCTTGACCACCGAGCCATCACTCCAGCCCCCGATACATTTTCTGATTAAAAATTTAAATCATTTAGACCTGGGGGTGTGGTTTAGAGATTCTGCACATGCACCTGGCTCTTGTTGCACTAGCTTGGAAAACAATACCCACCTCCCCAGACAAACCAAATTCCTCCAATGAAACAAAGTCCCAAACGTGGAAGACTCTTGAGTAATCATGGTCATGACCCTTAAAGAAAATATTCTACGCAGAGATTATTACTGCAAAGATGCCGGCTTTTAGGTTAAGATTTTCCATCATAGAGGTAATTTCCATTATCACAAGGACAATGTAAGTTAGCTAGAGGCACAGATTAAGGCGGGCTTTTGCTCTGGAGTCCCCGACAAATCCCAGTGTGGGGATGGTGGGTTAAAGTGTCTGAGACGGCCAGTGACTTGGAAAGCTGGTGATATTGTATCAAATAGCTTCTTACTAAAGCCACTCACCAAGAGAGAGCTGGCAGGAGGAGAGGGAGAGAGAGAGAGAGGGAGAGGGAGAGAGAAGTCATCTTTTGATTATTCCTTCTTTTGGGGGTATTATTCCTACCCACACACAGGATCCTTGTTATGTAGATATGCCTAGACGCTCTCTCTAAAAACAGCCACACCGCGAATGAAACTTTCAGTGTATGAACAGCTGGGAACACAGCCAATCCACAGAAAGGACATTTGTTATCAAACTAAATTTGAGCAGGTTTATAAGTGTTAAAAATTTCACTTTAAAAGAAATACATAAAAAACGACCTAAACAAAGCAATCGATTTCACTAAGGGTGATCACGATGTGAAGATACATGGTGTAAAACGCAAGCACCGCCAAGCACCGCCAAATGCCGCCAGTGCACAGAGAGTTGGAATTGTCCAGCAACTTCTTGGAAAACATTATTTTCAATTTCACTAAATGTAAGTAAAGATAATGATTTATAAGTACAGCCACATATATTTTATCAGCATTACCAAGGGCTCAGGCAATGAGGTGTTTTAAGTTATCTAAGTTTAGTGGTACATAAATCCATCCAGTGCCAGCACGCCAAGGAGTATAAAGAATCACAGGCCAGCATGAATTCCTAATGGGACTCAGCCTAGCGCGGGGCACTTGCTGAGTGCTCTCAAGTGAATTGATGAAGAGTTCTGTGGGCTGCACACTTTTTAAACATCTGCTCAAGGTTGTTACTTGTACAAAAAGGAGAGAGAGAGAGAGAGAGAGAGAGAGAGAGAGAGAGAGAGAGAGAGAGAGAGAGCCATCTCTTATGAATTCTTTTAGGGCATCACTCCTACCCACAGGAACTGCATCCTCGTTATGTAGATACGCCTAGAAGCTCTCTCTAAATACAACAGCACCGCGAATGAAATGTTCAGTGTATGAACATCTGGGGATTCGGAAAGAAAGAAAAGGGGGGGAGGCACAGACACTTGGGAAATCAGAAGGGAGCCATGGGAGCTCAGCTTTGTACCAGCCACAACCGAGTTTGAGTGTTAGATGCTGGATCTAATCCTCCCTGACAGGTTAGCTTGAGAAAAAAAATAAAAAAGAAAATTAACCTCATCTGTTCTGCTAGCTTATAAAGTGGGGACTTGCCTCACAAGGTTTCATTACCAAGGCCACTATTAATAGAACGTGGTTATTTACGCGTTTATATTTAGTAGTCTCATGTAGCCTTTCAGGTCTACAGTAGAAGTGGACCTTTGCTCATTTGGTTTCTCTTTTTCTCTCTTTGAGCTCAAAGGCTGTTCCAGGCAGATACAGCTGCGGTAGGTAAAGAATGGTCGGAGCAGCTGGTCATTTTCCTTCCAGCAGGGGGCGGCATGCACTAGGCAGACAACTCAGCAGGAGCAGGTGCCAGCAGAGAGCTGGTGAGGGTGAGAGGGTGGGGAGTCAGGGTAATAGAGGACTCTTCTGGGAGTGAGGGCTGGCCTCTTAAGAAGTGTAAGCTGGAATCCAGGTTGAATCACAGGCCTGTTCAGGTTCTGGCTCTGTACTATGGAAGCCACAGTCCCATAGGCAACACGTGTGAGGTCTCAGGGCAGGGCCTTGAACATTAATACAGTCGGGCGTGGTGGTACATACATTTCTTCTTTCTTTCTTTCTTTCTTTCTTTCTTTCTTTCTTTCTTTCTTTCTTTCTTTCTTTCTTTCTTTCTTTCTTTCTTTCTTTCTTTCTTTCTT
>NC_034593.1:62030429-62048442 GCF_900095145.1 Mus pahari
TCCACAGAGACACAGGACAGCCTGCTCACAGGCCACCTGTGGGTATGTGGACACCAAAATGTGTGTCTCACAAAAACACATAGTCTTCTTCTTCTTCTTCTTCTTCTTCTTCTTCTTCTTCTTCTTCTTCTTCTTCTTCTTCTTCTTCTTCTTCTTCTTCTTCTTCTTTTTTTTTGGTTTTTCAAAACAGGGTTTCTTTGTGTAGCCCTGGCTGTCCCGGAACTCATTCTGTAGACCAGGCTGACCTCCAGCTCAGAAATCTGCCTGCCTCTGCCTCCTAAGTGCTGGGATTAAAGGCTTGCACCACCACTGCTTGGCCATTAGTACATTTCTAAGAGGTGATGTCACCCTAGTGCCAGCCATTCAGCACAGTGGTTCTATAACTTTAAATTTGGAGAACACTTTTGGAGCTTTGAGCAGCCACATCTGTGGATTCCGGCTCCAGTTCCAAAGTGTGGCCAACGGCGCTGCCTTTTCTTTTATTCTTCTGTTCTTTGTCTTAAATAAAAGATTTACTTATTTTTATTCGATGTGTACTTATTTTATTCGATGTGTTTGCTTGCATGCACGCATGTGTTGTACCAGTGCTGATCCCTAAGGAGGCAAAACCCAAAAACTCTAATATCTGAAACAAAATAAAACAAAACAAAACCAAACAAACCAACCCAAACAAACAAACAGAAACCTCAAACTAACAAAGAAATGAGAAAACAAAACCCCTGCTACTGGAATTACAAACTGCTGTGCTTCTACATGTGGGTGCTGGGAACTGCCCCAGGTCATCTGCAAAAGCAAGGAGAACTCTTGGTGGCAGAACCGTCTCTCCAGCCCCTTGTTCTTTATAGCAAGCACTTCTGTGGTTCTGATTTAAGCGATCTCTCTACAGGGTTACATGTGAGCTTAAATCCAGAGAGCTAGCTGTTCCAGAGAAGTTCTTTGTATGCACAATAATGAATGCAGGAAAATAGTCATGTCAACACTTTACTGAGTTTAAAAATTGGAAAGAGTCTAAATAGCCCTCACTTGATGGACAGCCAATAAAAGTATAACACATTCATTTAATAGAATTCTATGCAACAATTAAAGAGACGAAGGCAGATGTTCTATTTGCATTTTCTAAGACTTAATGTTCTGCTGTGGAAAAGTCTCTAAGACATGCAGCTTAGTGAAAGTAAGTTTGCAGAGCAAGATGGCCAGTGCATTATTCATAACACACCTGGTGAACATCAGTACCTATTTCTAATGGGTAGATGTGGGTATGAAGACAGAGTATAAATACGTGAAAAGGGGTTGGAACGACTCACATGTGATAACAGTGTTCATTCAGCGTGGGGGAAGGGAAGGGTGATTGAGACACTCTTGTAATATTTATGTGTTTACAGAGAAAAATAAATGCATATTACCTGCATAAAACGAGAAAGACCTAGCTCAAGTCCACCCTATTTACAGGTGAAGACATTTGCCTGCAGGAGTCTCAGACTCAATGGTGACTTGGCTGCTTGTCCCAGACACCTGATCGGGTATTTCAAAATGAAGTTGCAGTAGCCTTGCTCCTACCTTCATCACCAGAAGGTAGTGGGTGCTAAAGGAAAACAAGAAACCAGCTGGGCTAGGCAAGTCTATTCTCGGTAGCTTGATTCATCTTGAGCTTGTCTGCTTAGACATGAATGCTCAATTCCGCAATGACACAGGAAGGAGATAGATAGTGTCCCCAATCCTCATTAATGTATTATAACCCAACGACTATGCTGCAGTTCGATCAGCATAGTCTCAGAGTTCCCTCCAAGTGGATAAGCTGTCAGGGAAGCCAAATGATAATTAGAAACCCAGTTCGTAACTCACTGCTAGTAATCAGTCTATCAAATTAGTGAAAGTCTTACAGGCACAATTTCTCAAAGGACATAATTGGAAAGTACTCTTGAGTAGAGAAGGAGAAGGAGAGAATTTACATAAAGCAAATGGATCATGGCGTCTGGTTAAACTAGCTGGCAGCAGGCATCTCATAATCAGGAGTCCACATCCCCATGGGGCCAGAGTTTGAATCCCATTGGCTCAGGCTCTTTAGGACTGTTTGAATGGATCGTCACTTGGTCAGATGGTACATTGGACCTTCTTCTCTGTGTTTTGATTACTGTCTCACCCTCTTCTTTTGTTCAAATATTAGATGTGTTAATATAACTAACCATCTATCATTTTAAGGGTTTTACTTTTCCCTGACATCTCTGCTTTGATCCATGTTGTGTTTCTCTTACAACCCAATGCTTATTGGCATTTCAGGATCTCTGCAGTTGGGATACTCCCTCAGTCCATTTACTCCTCCCCCACCCCCGGATTGATTCTTTGTTAATTTAGACTATAATAGTATTGTCTTAGTTAGGGTTTTACTGTTGTAAAACAGTAACACCACGACCAAGGCAACTCTCATAAGGACAACATTTAATTCAGGCTGGCTTGCAAGTTCAGAGGTTCTGTCCATCCATTATCATCAAGGTGGGAACATGGCAGCATCCAGGCAGGCATGGAGCAGGAGGAACTGAGAGTTCTACATCTTCATCTGAAGGCTGCTAGTAGATACTGGCTTCCAGGCAGCTAGGATGAAGGTCTTAAAGCCCACACCCACAGTGCTATATACCTACTCTAACAAGGCCACACGTACTCCAACAGGGCCACACCTTCTAGTGGTGCCACTCCCTGAGTCTAGCATATACAAACCATAACAAGTATAAAGATGAACTTTCTACAAAGGCTCCCTCTGAGCAGCCAGCATACAAAAACCACTCATTCACTGCTCTCTTTAGTCTCTCCCTGATGCTCGTTAGTCTCTTAGTATCTCCACCATTGATATTTCTTCTGTAATTTCTGTTTGTGTTTCTCACAAGGATGTAAACTCCATGGAAAGAGGGACCATGTGGGTTTTTCCTTCTGCCCTATGATCAGCACCTGGAACAGGCTGTGGAACTTGGGAGGTTCCCCAGACACTAGCAAATGCATACAGAAAGATATTAGTGAATGGACCAGAGGCCAATAGCACTGTTAAAATTTATGATAAGTCCTTGGGAACATCACGTAGTTACTCTCAAATGCGACAAAGATAAGAATTTGGAAATGAATTTGGCCAAGAAAGATACCAGAGCCCCACTCGCCAGACTATACAAGTTACAACCACTGTCCCTGGTTGCTAGACCTAGGTGATGAGAAGACCCTACTGCTGACGATAGCACACGTCATGATTGCAGAAGGCAGAGGAATCATACTGGAATTGCACTGAAGGTTTCCTCTACACTGGATGGTTTGCATAGTGGCAGAAGCTGCTGCAGGCAGCTGGGGAGAAAAGTTAGCAGTGCTCTCTCTCAGGTTTAGACTTTGCACACTACCATACTTGCCAGGCAAGATGCGCCCATTGGCACAGAAGTGGTACCACTGTTCAGGGAAACCAACTGATTTCTGATTGAATTTGAGTCTCACTCCACAGAAGGCAGGACATTTAGGCCTGGTAGTGGGAACCTGGTTGTGGGATCAGCACCAGGGGTGAGCCTACTACATTTGTTTTGGTAAACTGGCCTGTTGTCAGCCAGCAAATACTTCTGCTTATAGACTGGTGTCGTCCATAGCCCTTAACAAAGATGCTTCTATTTGCAATAATGGCAGTTAATACAGAGACTTACGATTGGTCCAAGTACTGAAAACAAGCGACAGTTGAGTACTCAGCCTTAAATGTACCACCCTTTGAGGAATCAGGGAACACTGGAGAAGAAGGAATGGAAAGACTGTTAGCATTGGACAATGGAGAGGGCGGTTGTTGAACTCTCTTACGGGTATGACATGGCTGTGGTATTATGAACTATAGAGGCTGCGGTTACTGGGATAGGGTCCACACAAAACTAAGCCAGCAGACACTCAGCCAGAGATTAGGGAGGGTTACATGGGGCCGAAGGAAGCTACTAGAACTCTCAATCTACTGAGGGAGAAGCCGTTGATTTTAATGATGTGGCCACTTCTGAGTTACTCATGAGCCAGTGGATAATTCCACACTGATGCTTATGAGGGCAACCCTGCCTAAGCCCAGGGTGGGTCACAAAGCAAAACCCAAACCAAAAAGATATAGCAGTTAGACGGTGACATGGTGGGAGGAGTGGACAGCTTATTAGGGATGGCAGGGGAAGAGTGTGACCAGAATATATTAAATACATGTATGAAATTGTTGAAAATACATTAATAAAAAAAATGAAATGAACTTGGCCAAGGATTGCTGATTTTCAGAGGGTGACAGGCTGACCAAGCACAAGGGAATGTCTCCTACGTGACTGCTCTGCTGAAATAGAATCCCCTTGAACAGTGGACGTAGATGCCTCCTCAGGATACCAATATGCCACACAAGTACGCAAATAACAAGCTACAACATACAACAAACACACTCCATCCAAAATGGAGTTTCTTGGATGGAAGGCAGCATACAGTAAGTCAAGAAGAATGGCCAACAAATAAGATTCGAATATTCTCAGGACATTTGCATGGTATCAGATTTCAGAGTCTTTCTCTAGATTCAGAGGAAGTTACCACCCCCCTCACCTCTCATTGGGTAAGGGCAAACCTCAGAAGAAAGAAATCAGACCCTTGTCTAATGACAAATGAAATTGAAACTGTCAGTGCTGTCCAGGAGAAGGACTGGCGATAAGGGAACACCCATAAGGTATGGGATGATTACAAATATTGATTTATTTTATCTTTCATCAGGCCCTCTGCAATAAGATCTCAGGTTTTAAAGGTTCCCATTAATATTATTTGCCTCAAGGAAATAAAACTATGAATAGCAATGGTAAAAAGTATGCAATTAATAAAAGGCATCTTTCCTCTCTGGTATTAAGTCTATTTTTTCGTATTGATTTTTGAAATGCAGAAATCTGTGCAATAGAGTATAGAATAATTCGTAATTGTAAAGTTACTGAATCTGTAAATGTCTGTGAGGAAAGGGGACAAAGAAAAATTTAAAGGAAGAACAATGGAGCCATGTGGCCTTGGTAGCATGCGATGACTAATTCTCTTTCAGAGATGGTGTGCAATGAAGATCTTAAGAATCAACTTTTGTTAAGTCATAATAGTTTAGATCAGCTTCATTTAAAGTGACATAGATCGATATGTAGTTGTGTTAAAAGTGAGGTTTTCTTCATAACAATTTTCTGGCGAGGAAAAAATATTTTGCTTCAAAGTAAGTTATGCTTGTGGTGTTTTACAGAAAACTTATGAATAATTCCAAAACCTTAATATGCGTTGTTATCTATGATAGGATTAGCGGAATGTTATACTTTTAGATATATTGGTCATTTATTTTCATTCTAGCTTGCAAAAAGTTTATAATTCATGAATAAAAATTAACTGTGCAGTAACTTTATTCGAATATTGATAAAACGGAAACAAATCTTTATAGATCATGTTCTTCCTACTTTTCATTATTCAGGGAAGATTGTTAGGGTCTTTCTTTGGATACTCACATCTCTTTGCATTTTGAAAGATCATAAAAGACACTGTCATTTATTTTGCCGTTTGACAAGGTAAGTTTTTCCAATAGGGTCTGCACCGACAAAGGACACAATCTACATCCCTGAGAATAAATCCAGAAAGCTGCTAACAGAAGAACCCTCACCTAAAAGTTTTTCTAAGAGAAAAAATTTTCCCTAAAATTCATATTTTATCCATAGTTATCCCTTATTCTTCAAGCCTCTTGGCAGAAGTCCAAGATAAAACTAACATGTATATTTTAGAATGGTTAAAAAAACAGTTAGCTAGAAATATACAGGTATTAATTAATTAGGCTAAAGGGGGAGGAGAAGATGCTCAGCACAGTTTATCCCACGTTCTTTATTGTGGAATAAAGCCTGGACAGTTGGCTGCTCTTCTCAATTTCTGGGATTTATGAAACATTAGGCAGAGGCCCATATTAGAGAAGAAACTTTATTTTCATTTACCTATCGTAGCGCTATGACATTTATTATAATTTAGGTCTACCAGGGTAGCTTATAAGATTTGAAATCTAAGTGCTGTGGATAATCTCCTTCCAAGTGTTTTAATTGACATTCTGCTATAATGAACCCCACAGACCATTACCTGGCTAATTGCTTGAGTTACAGTGCTTATACAATGCCATCCTTTGTCCTTGGTCTTTGGGGGTATTAAATAGCACAGCTGTCCTGAAGAGGACTGGATGCTGTTTTTCATGTGATGCATTAGCCTCTTGGTAGCTTTTCAGGGACAGGCTCCCTTCTGTTCTCCTCTGGGCTGATACCAAATCTGATACTTATCAGGTATCTGCTGGTCCGGAATTGTCAACTCCTCCAGGAGAGCCCTTGACCTCTAAAGGACTTCTCAAGCCAGTGCCACAAGCAAAGTTTCCTCTGAGTTGTTTCCGAGGTCCTGGAACAAGCCCTGGGTGAAGTGACAAAATGAGAGCACTGAGAAGAATTAACTCCCTAGCACCAAGTGAGATTAGCCTGAACTTACTGGGGAAAGTACCTCAGTTCTCAAGAACTAGAAAAGGCACAGAACTAGATCTTCTCGTTCCTAGTTTTTAGTAAGTCATTAGACTTGGAGGATAGGAATGAATGCCAGGTTCACGAGTCAGATGGTGACCCAGGTTCAGGCTCCATGAGGTCTTATAACCACCAGTCCTGGAGTAGAGCAAAGTGCCACGTGTGAAGACGAGTGTGGCAGAACAGTGCAGGGCATTGCTGTGTGGGTCTTCCAAGATTTCAACCTACAGAATGACATGGGTCAGGGAAATGAATGGCTTTGTGAGTTGCAGTGCCTATGAGAGGCTTCAAAAGAGCTCTGTGGGACTCAGAGCCAGGAAGCGCCACTCTGCAGCTTCCAAGCCTAGACGAACTTCTCAACGTCTTAGTCATGTGTTTTTATATGCTTCCTCCAACCCTAGCAAATGGCCCTGAAGAGTCCACCAGGCTCCAATGGGTAAAGAAGAAGCTTATAGAGTTTGGGATATACAGTATATGCATTTTTACATATTATGCATACTGATATACTCCCGGTAATCTACTTCTGACTAGTGTTTATGTTTCTGAGGACTAGACTTGTTTTAAATCACTCTGGACTAATATATATATATATATATATATATATATATGTATGTGTTTATCTTTTTCTATGTGTGTCTTCTCCCTCCCTCTCCCACTCTGGTAAACAGAAGTTTGGTAACTGAAATATTGAAGAACAAAACATTTATTGCATGCTGTCTCTTTTTTTTTCTGAATTACTTATCTTTTAATCAATATCATTTATTTTGTTGTATGTTTCTTTTTTTAAATTTTATTTTTAATTTATTTTTTACACTCCATATTCTATTCCCCACCCCCTCATCTACCCTCAGACTGCTCCACATCCCACACCTCCTCCACACCCCATACCCCAACCCCCACCCCATCTGACCTCTAAACACTTCACCTTTGAGTTACTCACACATGGGCTTTTGGTAAGGGTATAGAAGAAATCCACACAGGGCTTCTCACACTCAGAAGCTAGGCTAGCAGGCTCCCAGTGGTCAAAAGCCAAGCCTAGTACCACGTCCCAGCATCATCTTCCGCTTCAGAGATAAAGCTAACAAAGAAAGCATATTCATTTTCTAAGTTTTGCATCCTCAAGCATCCACAACGAGCGAACCTTCAGCCCCTCTCGTAGCATCCCCAGTGAGGAGGATTGCACAACAGGCATTCTTTTGGGTCTCTAGAAAGGGACGTCATCTGCTCAGATGTGGCCAGACTCACTTTAATGAGTACTCGAATAGTTCTGATCAAAGGTACAGAAGAGAACTTATCGACTTCACACATGAAAAGAATGTGACCGACTTCATGCCGAAAGTCCCCTCTGTGGAGTGCTGTCTTACATTATCATGGATTTTTTTCTTAGTATGCCAAACTCAATACAAATATATTATGGATGATAAATTTAGGGGTGCTATAACGACTTTGACAGATTACTAACAGATACTTGGATCAACTGATAGACAAACAAAGGAACACAGCAGCGGGTGTGTTCCAGTTCTGTCACTTTGTCGTCTTTGAAATCACTGAAGTCTACAGAAGACTCAGGAAGAACAAAGAGTTCCCACGTATCCTCCACCCTCACCCTTAGCTTTTACAACCCAGGAATTATCTGCCAGGAAATTTTACTTCTGTCTCATTATCTAGCTGTACAATCACAAGTTCATACTGTCCCTTTCCCAAACCTCTTTCTGCTTGAACTAATAGAAAAATAAAACAGCTACAGCAGACATGGCCAGGATCACTGGGAGTGAAAATCATGAAATCAAGTAGTAATAATTTTGTTCTTTCCTTTGAAAAGTTTTTCTTTTGAAAAGTTTGTATTTTTCAGTTTTGGAGATCTGGAGCCAGGGCTTATTTTGTTTTCTGCCTGAATTTATTCTATATTTTTATCACTGCACCATCTATGCAGGCAATTTCATTTCTCCCTCAATCAGCCACCTCTTGGTCCTACCCTAACTTGGCAGCTCTTTCTCTATACAGTCCTGGATTGTGTTTCTTGGCTTCCATGTGTAACGCTCTGGTCCCGAACGTCTACTTTGATTTACAGCAGGGTAGGAAGAGAAGGGGAGGACCCGAGAAAGCAGCATGCATAGAGAGAAGAAGAAGTATCCACATCTGCACCTGGACTCTATGTGACCTCATATTCTGAACCAAAGCCAATCTCTTCCCACCTTACAGGAAAATGCTGAGAAGATGTTTCCATATTACTGCATACTTATGAGGCACAAGAAGCATTTAACCTGGTAGAATGCAATGCTACATTCAGTGTGCTTAATAAATTTGTAATGGATTCATTTATTTAGACATTGGAAGAAACTGGCTCCTGATGGACAAAGGAAATGATAGCACTTCGGCTGTGGTTGTCAATAGCACAAAGGGATGTGCAGAAAGGGATTGCGGTCACTCTGGAATTGCCCTTAAAAAAGTGAAACAGGAAACGGAAATCTGTGCTGACGTAGCCTCCCTTTGGACACACCATGCCTTTGAGAATGAACTCAAGATCTGAGGCTTAAAAGCCTCCCTGTACTAAAAGAATTGAGGCAAGAGGAAACAGCGTATCAGATACTGTCTCTTATATTCCAAAGACCTGAATGTACAGTGCCAGGTATCTCAAGAAGCAAAGAGGACTGTGTGATGACCATAGCTCTTAGGAGGCAGGAGATGAAGGTGGCAGGGCCTGGACTCATAGCTTACCAGATACGAGTGCTTACTGCTCTTCCAGAGGACCTGAGTTGGTTCAGTTTCTAGCTCCTGTTGTGAGCATGTGGGTTGTTCACAACTGCAGCTCCTGGGAATCTGCTGCCCCCTTCTGCCCTGTGTAAGTCCACATCCATGTACACACACACACACACACACACACACACACACACACACACACACACACACACACACTTGTGGCCTATGTTCTTGTGGGGCCTTCCCCTGGGGGTGCACATGCCTGAAATGAATGTGAGATGTGAGGTTAATGATTTAATGATCCTGGTGCTCACATCACTGTTGATTAATTATCTGAATGAGGAAATCGCAGTCGCCTGCTAGCATCCTTAGCACAAGCGTCATCCCATTTCTCCACTGGGGCTCAGACATCTTCAACTGCTTCCCCTTTCCCTCCATTTTTTAACCCAGAGGCAAGCTCTCTTCAGTCCAGCCAGGCTCTTCTTGGCTCAGCTGCCTTAGCAGGTTTTGCTGAACTCCCAAAGTTCACACAGAGCCTTTGCAGTCTCTGGTGTCGGATGCTTTCAGCAGTATAGTTTCTATGCAGATGCTGTCATGTCTACACTGCCCTACTTACTACAGTTGTCTCTGGTCCATCCTGTGCTTTGAACTGAAACTAAACCTAAACCTCAACTTTCATTCTCAAGAGAAAAAAAGAATGGCCATTCTCCTCAGGAAATTCACCACACACAGACTTATTAGATCAGGAGTTTTCCTGCTATCCCGAGTCACCGAAGATGATAGCAAGTAAAATCACAATGCTTGGAATTCTCCTAGACTGGAAATATAAAGTTAAACTTCATGAAGCCACAGCTGTACTTCTTCAGAAGGAGAATAAAAATGACTTGATGTGTTTTGAGAATGAGTTGACCTTTTAATCTACACTGTCATGTCAACAGTTGTTCTAAGCCACCATTCCCTCTTGCCTGGTCTAGCACACACAAGGCACCATGCCCCTCACCTGGCCTAGCACAAACAAGACACCACGCCCCTCAGCTGGCCTAGCACAAACAAGACACCACGCCCCTCACCTGGCCTAGCACACACAAGACACCATGCCCCTCACCTGGCCTAGCACACACAAGACACCATGCCCCTCACCTGGCCTAGCACACACAAGACACCATGCCCCTCACCTGGCCTACCACAGTAGCCTTTCCATCACTTTGCGCTTTTTGCTTTCACCTGAGTCTGTGCTTTTCAAGCTTTCATAGGTGGGGTTAAAGCTAGTTATCATACCAAGTTTCTTCTGACTTTGATTTTAGCGACTTCTTATTACTTGTGGAATAAATGTCAATCCTATTGTGGTCACCAATGTGAGGTGACCTGGGTGGCCACACACTTCTGGGTGGTCTCTCTTCTTCCCACCCCATACAGGCAGAGTGTGCTGGACTCATTTTCTTCTCCTGGGAAGACAATCTGGCTCCTGCCCTTTGAAAAGTTCCAGGCTCCTTTGCTCTTCCTGATGCCGGTCTATCGATGACCTTCCTTAGGTCTTTCCTATAAGCTAAGTCCTACTTCCTCAGGCAGGCTATCCTCGACACTTTTTGCCGAGTACCCCTACATAGATAGCATCCATTACAGTCTGAAATGCTCACCGTCTGATATTTGTTATGCCTACTCTAATAGAATCTCTACAAAGAAAGGTTTTGTTCTGTGACTCCTGTGTGTGATATAGTACTCAGACGAGATTTTTTTTGTGTGTGTGTGTGACTATGTGGACTGAATCAAAGAAATAAGGAAAGAATAAAGGAGGAGAGGAGGGTGGAGGGGGCAGGGAGGGAGGAAGGGAGAGGCACAGAGAGAAAAACCATGAAAATAAAGGTGCTAAGATACTGGCCTAAATGAAACATTGTAAGAAATTAAAATTCAAATAGAAAGATAATATCCTGGACATACAAGTTCATCTTATAATTTTGTGTAGTTATCTAGGGTCAGAGGGGTAAGAATGTCCTACATAAGGTCAAAACTATGAGTACTATGGCTGCAACTAATGAAGCATCCACACACATATCCTTGCAACTGAAATTATTTTATTTCTTTATAGTCGTCATCACCAAAAACACTTGTGTGGGTGGTATATTTGAAAGTTCAGAATCTTGCTGGACAGTCTTCTGATAATGAGACAGCTGTTTTTTTTTAATATGCCAAGGCAGGACACTTTGTTATGCAGCATGAGCTAGCTGGGACATATGTGTAGGACCCCAGGTAGTTTAGAGCTGTCCGTTGCTTTCAGCTGGCGCTGAGATCATTCCCACGCATTCAGGTTAGCTGGGGACTTCAGTCTAGGCTGTGTTTGACAAAGCAGCTTGTCTGGGGGAGCCCACCTCTGTGTGTCTTCGTTTCTCTTGTGGCTGTTAAGGGAGGCTATTCACATCTGACAAAGGGAAAAAAATTGTGGAGACACATATGTGTCCCTTAGGAGTTGTCTTGAGACTGGGTACCTTTCACCCATACCTCATTTATTGGCCATTTTATTGGTTACATGATGGAAGCCAGACTGAGGATCAGGAGAAAATGCTACTTCTTCATAAGTGCAAAACTTACACTGCAAAGGGTGTGGGTCCAGGGGTGGGGGAACCCAGAGCAGCAATGCAATGCTTGTTACTTATTTCAAGCTCTGCAAACATTTCCATTAGCACATAAGCCAGCCCGTAAACCACTGAGTTTCATTATGACATTTTCATATGTGTGTCCGATTGTACCTTATCACATCATATTTACTCCCCTTGCCCTTTCTTGTCTCTCCTTGCATTTGAGAAGACGTCTGTGGGGCAGCTACTACTTGTCAGTCATTGTACTTGGCCCTGGATCACAAAGCAGAGATCTCACTTTACACTCTTATGTTTTTACTGACAAGACAACATCCAGGATAAGAAAAAAGGTTCAGGGTATTTATGTTAGGAAATTTCAACCTATACCCATCTCTGTCTCAGTCCTTATGGTCTGCCTGCCTGCCTGCCTATATGTCTATGTGTCTGTCTGTCTGTCTGTCTGTCTGTCTGTCTGTCTGTCTGTCTGTCTGTCTGTCTGCCTGCCTGTCTGTCTGTCTGACTGCCTATATGTCTATGTGTCTGTCTGTCTGTCTGTCTGTCTGTCTGTCTGTCTTTCTGTTCTCCATATGTCCATCCATCCATCTGTCTGTCTCTGTGTGTGTGTCTGTCTGTCTGTGTTGTATGTGCATGTGAGAGTGCACAGACATGCGTGTGCATTTGCATACAGTGACTAGATGCCCTCCTCAGTCACTTCCCCCTTATTTTTAAGATGGGTTCTCTCACCAGTTTTGGCTCCTGGTGAGGCTGGGCTGGTCAGGGAGCTGCTGGGATCTGTTTGTCTTGCAGCTGTCCAGAGCTGGGCTGACATCAGCTGCTGCGCAGTCCTTAGCTTCTTCCAGTCTTCAAGCTTGCAGGGCAAGTCCTGTACTGACTGAGTCTTTTTCCCAGGCTCTAATCCTCTTCTCTAGTCTTTACTTTTATGTACTTGAGTTCGGATTTAACCTACATTAAACTTTATACTTAAACTTCTGTTTTGTTCTTTAATTGTGTGACACAGTGACTTAAACATTGTGTCTAAAGGCCTCGCAGGTTTCAACCATTGTGTCCGTTACTTGAATCACTTTGTTTGGGGGAGGAGATGCTTTTATTAATTTATTTTTTTAAGCTTTGTTTTTAGTTGAAATACAATTACATCACTTCCCCCTCCCCCTTCCACCAGGCCTTTCTGTGTCAAGGTGGGCACAGTGGATCTTTCTTCACATGGCTCTTGTGTGGTGTAGCTGACATAACAGTTATAAAGTGACTTGAGCAGTGCCAATAGCTGATCCCTGCTGGCTCCCTTCTGTATGGGACCCTCCAGCTATCTCTTCTATGTCCCCTCAAGACTTATTTTCCTAAAACCCATTACAAAATAGTTACAGGATAAAAAAAAATACCATGTACATATGGAAGAATAACAGATGTGGCCCAGTAAGGAAAAAAGAAAGACTATTTCCTCACAACTTCATTTTAAAACAGATTAATTTATTTTTTAAATGTATGTGTTATATGTCTTTGTGAATTTATGCTACTTATGTATGAGTGTCTATGGAGGCTGATGGAGGACATCAGAGCCCATGGAGCTGGAGTTAGAGGTGGTTGTGAATCTCCTGATGTGGGTGTTGGAAACTGAACTCAGGTCCTCTGCAAAAGCAGGAAGTGCTCTTCACCACTGTGCCCACCTAATAAGCAATAAAATGGGGACACAGAAAGGCCTGGTGGAAGGGGGAGGGGGAAGTGATGTAATTTTATTTCAACTAAAAACAAAGCTTAAAAAATAAATTAATAAAAGCATCCCCTCCCCAAACAAAGTGATTCAAGTAACGGACGCAATGGCTGAAACCTGCGAGGCCTTTAGACACAAAGCACCTCTCCAGCCTCATGCCTTCAGTTTTTAAAAAAGATAATATGAAATGCCCTAGATCCACTCAGCTTTCTGTAAACTTCTTGGTCTTTCTTTTTCTTCCCCCTTCTCGGTCTCTCCCTCTCTCCTTCTCCCTCCCTTTCCACCTCCTCCTTTTCCTTCTTTCCTTTCTTTTCTTTTTGAAACAGAGTCTTGTTATGTAGCCCAGGCTAGCCTCACACTCTTCCTGCCTCAGTTTCCCCAGTGCTATGGGCTATGGTATTTCTCTACTTGAGAAACTTTCACAGGGTTTTTTTTTGTTTTTTTTTAGATGTTTTAAATAAATGGTTGTCGAACAAAGGATGGTTTTATGGAATGCAACTGTACAAATACTGAAAGTTTAGTTATATTTAGTTATAGTTAATAATACCTTGTGTTAAGCTGGGTGTGGTCGTTTATGCCTTTAATCCCAGCACCAGGGAGGCAGAGGCAGGTGGACCTCTTTGAGTTTGAGGCCGGCCTATCTACAAATTAAGTTCCAGGACAGCCAGAGCTGTTACACAAAGAAAGTCTGCCTTAAAAAAGAAATCTTGTTAAATACAGAGACTTTTTAAACTTTTTCCACTTTTGACATCTTTTTGGCCTGAGAAATTCTTATGTGTGCTTAGCATATGGGAGTGTATAGTAGGTATTCACATCAAACATCCACTGGTAATAAATCATAACAAAATTTCTTTTAAAATAATTATTTGTTTTGTAGATGTTTTTAAACATTTATGATAAACAAAACAATGAGCATGCTAATGAGCAGGGTATATTTATTTTCACATAAACATTGAGAGCTAAACCTCAGTTGAATGTTTGCTATTGCTGCGTGTAGAGGATCTTGAACATTTTTCAGCATTGAGCGACACTCCAATATTATAATCATCAGTTTGAAGAATGCTATTTTTATTTAAATACAAATTACAAAATAGAAAAAAGTATGTTTAAGGCCAGTATAGAAATTGGTGGAGCTTCTGTCCTACCACCAAGTCAAACTTTATTTTTTTTTTAAATGAAACTCAAGACAGCAATGCAAACAGCTTAAAAAACAAACAAACAAACAAACAAACAAACAAAAGCATTCTACCACAATCCAATCCAAAGACTAATTTGATGATTAACGTGACAGTAGGAAACAATTGTCTTTATTTCCCATAATTAAGCAATTAGGTTTCTGTAATTGCAGTGTGCACAGGAAAAACAATGCAATTCATAACACACAGTCATCTGGAACTGGAACTGGCCTGTCTCAGGCAGCTTCAGTGGGCATTGTGTGGCATGATGGCATAGGCAGTGCGAAGTTGACGTATTGTGTGGGAGAGCCAAGGCTTCAGTGAAGTCATGTGACACAACACGGATGAGCAGGGCCAGAGTCACTTCAGAGTTGATTTGGAATCAATTTTTGGTTCTTGTGTGTTCAAAAACTTATTATTGTTACCAAACTTTCAATGATGTTCATCACCTGTAGCTTCATATTGGGCCCACTGAGCCACAGTTTACGATGCTGGGGATGGGGCAGGGGATGGGTATGACTGGCTGATGTATACTATGTATGCCATGTGTGTATGCCCATCTTATGATCAGAGATGTGGGTGGTGTGATTAGAGACATGGTGTATGCATTTGTAATGACGGTTGTTCATGATGAGCTAACTGCCTTTCACATTTTCTTTACTTCTGTTGTTTTCATCTCTTCTTACTAAACATAGCTCCCTTAGGACAGGACTGTGACTTATGTCTGATGTCATTAAGAATAATTCCTCAGTCCCTGTGGCGTTACCAATGTCAGCCAGTAGTAGCAGAGTCAGTGCACACAGCAGCAAACACAGCTAGAAGGAAAGTTAGCATTTTTGGAAATTCATACAGTTTTAAAAAATGAAGCATTCCATCTTTATCTCTTTTATTCTGTGTTGACTTTATATCTGTCTCTCCATGGCTTTACTTCACTGAGCTAACCTTGGATTTATTTATTTCATTGAGCTAACCTTGGATTTACTGTTCTTTAATCTCATCCTTATAAATTCCACATGGTTTGTGGAAACAAGTTTAGGGTTTGAAATTAAACAGAACTACACTTGAGCCTTAAGTCCACAATCTACTGGTTTTATGGCTTTGGACAAGGAGTGTAACTTCTTTGTGCCGGTTTTTCTCATTTGTGATGGCGAGCAATTGTGTATCATCTGCTTGGCATAGGTAGCTTGAGAGCGCATTGCATTGATAATGTGGAGCTAGGTATAGAGGACCCTACACATAGTAGGTTCTTCTTTCACCCCCCTTATTTCAATTTTCTCACCATTTGTCTCTACTAATTTGTTTCTTTCACATCTTATATCAGACAACACATGTGTGTGTCCTATTCTCTCTATTTGCAGTCGGGTGATAGGGGATGGAAGGGTGAGCTATCACAATTTCTCTTCTCTGGGAACATTAGATCATGTTTCTTTGGACAATGGCAAAAAAAAAAACAACAAAAACCCTAATAACTACACATACCTAATTAAAATAACCCAAAGATAAATGTGAGTTTTCAAAAAACTCCCCAAATTATATAACAAAGAGTCTGTGAGTTAAAGGGCATGTGAAAAATCCTAGGGCATAGCATATATTCAAAGTTATGATTGTTTTTACTGTCTCCCTCTCCATTTATTATAATAGATTCCAAAAGAGTGCTCTCACAACAGGGCCATTATCCCTAGTAGATTTAAAGACTATTTTACCAGTATTTTTTTTCTGAAATAATTGAGTTTGCTGGAATAAACTATTCAGCTCAATATTTTTCATCTCCCTCTAATGCACACGTATTTGATTCCTATAAATCTGACTGAAGTCAGGGAGGAAATCACACATATTTGTTTTCCACAGGGTATATGAGCTATTAAGGCATGCTGCATTTATTATAGATCATGCTTGCTCTTTGGCAAGATAATTTGAATGACTGAGAACAGCGTTTGAGAACATGTAACACCAAGAAACAACTAGAAGGGAGAGCTGAAAGCAAACTGCTCCTTACAATAAATGCTTTAAATAAAGTGCCCCGTGGTGACTCACACATACACTTACATATGAAATAGACCAGCAATATACAATTCTAAATCACACATTCTGATTATTCTTAAGCCTCAGAGATGCATTTATTCTTCGCATACAAGGATAGATGGTATTACTTAGTGCTTTTATTTGGACACATATAATTTGTGTATTTTTTTTAATGTTTCTTTCTAGCCTTGAATATGTGGATATTTTCTTCGCTTTGTGCCGTTTTAACTATTTTGGCTATGGATGATATGGGCACAGAAGCAAAGACCACACCATATACCAAATTTACGAAGAAATCTGAAGGAAAAGAGATGCTGAAGGGCTTAAAGCCGTCCACTGGCTTCTCTCTGGATGGAGAAGAAACCCTCCATACAGAAGCGGCTGCCATGGCAGAGCCCACCACCGGCTCCCCCGCCTTGGCAATGGCAGAGTCCACCACGGACCCCTCGGCCTCCGCCACAACCCGTCTCCTTCCCTTCGAGAGCTTCTCTCTGGACACAACTGGTTTCGTTTTGAATTGCTGCCATTGTTGTTCATTTGTCACTGGGCAGAAAGGAGAACCCGGAAAGATGGGAAAACAAGGTACTTGAAAATGCCCACCGAACATCTCCAGAGAGGAAGGGTTGGGGGTACCATTGTTCTGAGGGTTTCTGCACTGCCAGCAAACAGCAGCGATGGGCTAGTGTTAAGAATGTGACAAATGAAAATTGAAGCGTGGTCACTGATACACACTTAAGATAAAGATGCAGTTCAGTAACCACAGCCACATCTCTCTCTCTCTCTCTCTCTTTTTTTTTTTTAAGATTTGTTTATTTTTATTGTGTGAGTATGGGTATCTTGCCTACAGGCATGTCTGTGGGTCCCGTGTGTGTCTGGTGCCCTCAGAAGTCAGAGGAAGGTGTCATGTCTTCTGGCACTGGAGTTATTGATGACTGTGAGCTACCTCGTGGGTGTTGGGGATTGAATCCAGGTGCTCTGGAAGAGCAACCTGTACTTTTACCCACTGAATAATCCCTACAGCCCCAATTAGAGCCACATTTCAAGAGTTCTTCTCCTTAACCATACATGTTCAGTGCCTACTACACTGGGTAAGGCCTACTACCATCTTAACAGTTCCGGTTCGACTTGAGTCAGGGAATCGTAACCCCAGACCCGAGGCTGAGGTTTGCTAGAAAGCTCAGGTGATATTCAGTGGAACTTTTTTTTTTTTTTTTTTTTTTTTTAGATTTATTTATTTATTATATGTAAGTACACTGTAGCTGTCTTCAGACACTCCAGAAGAGGGCGTCAGAT
>NC_034593.1:62048457-62070690 GCF_900095145.1 Mus pahari
CGTCAGATCTTGTTACAGATGGTTGTGAGCCACCATGTGGTTGCTGGGATTCAAACTCCGGACCTTCAGAAGAGCAGTCGGGTGCTCTTACCCACTGAGCCATCTCACCAGCCCCCCAGTGGAACTTTTAGTAGTTGATTTTTTTTTTTAAAAAAAAAGTAAGTAAAAATTCTATTGCACGTCAGGAAAGTGTGGTGACTGAAGAACTTTTTGGGTGCCATTTTTGTAGTCAGGATTAGGAGTGGAAGGTCCATGAGTGGAGAATGCAGCACAGAATTCACTTTGGTCCTCACTGAAATGTGGAAGTCACACTGGCATTGTCCAGCAATTTTCTCCGTAGAACTCTGTGGTCCCTATTTCAAAATCTCAGATATCTCCAATAGACACATGATGAATAGGCTCCCAGTCTTTTGCGCGCTATGCAGTATAGAGAACTTAAGATAAAAATTAAGATCATAATGTCAAATTTGAATTCACTATTCCTTAAAAAAAAATCATGTAATGTTTGCTGCATCTAGCCTGAAGACTAGAAAGCTGTTAAATCAGTCATTATGTATTCCCATGGGGATTTTGATTGATTTCCTTTTTGGTAGGGGGTTTTAGAGAGATGGGTGGCTTATGCTGACCCGGATAAAGGGGTGAAGAGGATGAGATTAGATTCCACGGTTTCCTGTCTGAACACTCACTATCAGAAATGGAATGAGTCGGGAGGCAGAGGCAGGTGGATTTTTGAGTTCGAGGCCAGCCTGGTCTACACAGTGAATTCCAGGACAGCCAGTGCTACACAGAGAAACCCTGTCTCGAAAAACCAAAACAACAAACAAACAAACAAAAGACAGAAACGGAATGAGGCTGAGGAAGTCATTTTTAGAATCATGACTTATTTGGCTGGCAGGCTGCTTAAGGATGGAAGGTCCAAAGTCAGGGCCAGCGAGACACGGCAGGTCATGACTGCCTTGTAAGAAGAGTGTGAGGAGATCCGTAGCATGAAGGCTTTTGTTTCACCTGGTGGTGAATTGGACTGGGCTATGCTTATACTTCAGCCTCTCCTCTCATCTTTGTGACCTATATTTTGCAGATGTGCCAAGTTTCTAGGCTGTCTGGGTAGCTCATATCTCGTCATTTTACTGACTATGTCGTCTGGATCAGAATGCTATGTGTCCATGCTGTGTGGCTTTGTGCATGCTAGGTTACTGCTCTAACACTTTTAATTTTCAGTTGTCCCATAAAGTTGCCCCATGTTGGCCTGCTGATCACTCTGAAGCCCAGGCAGATTATGAACACGACCAGCTCCTACTTCAGCTTTCCAAGTAGCTGCAATTACAGACCCAAGTTAACAAGTTGGCCTCAAGCTCAGGAGGTTGAATCCATCACAGTCCTTCTCCTACGAAGGTTTCATTATGTCCTTAAGCCTCAAGTTCAGCCATGGGAAACAGACGTTAAATGATAATCAGTATGACGTGCAGTCTGACACGGAATAAATGCTCACTAGACGACTTTTACGACTCAGTTAAAGTGGAGGGAGAATGGTTCTATATTAGGAATTCTCTGTCCCTGATACGACTGCACCCTGAATTTTCAGATTCAGACAGTTTATCTTAGCTTCACCAGTTTCTTAAAATCAGTTTTTATTTTTTTGAGATTCTAAGTCCATCATTTCCTCCTCCCCCTTTCTCCCTCCAAACCTTCTCAAGTTCCCATGCTCTTTCCCGTGCTTTGTTCTCTTTATTCATGGCCTCTTTTATCTTTCATTGGTGTGTGTGTGTGTGTGTGTGCATATGTGTGTATATATACATACATGTTCCTAAATGCATAAGTAGACCTGTTTCGTGATTCTTCCTGCCTTTGCTGTCTCTTCCATTAGAAATCTGATCTAAGAGCAGCACTGAACCAACGTGAAGGCAGAGAATAAACCCACTCAAACCCAAGCATGTCAATGTTTCTTCCTTAATTCTCAGTCACGGGAACACACACATTGCCGGCATCGCATGGCGAATTATCTACTTTTAAAAGTCTAGTTTGATTCAATTTATGGATGAAAGAAATCATGAAAATATTCAGATATACTTAATGGCCAGAAGGCAACACTTCATCTTTTCTGTTTTTAGTTCAGTTAATATGGGTAGCCCATGTTAAGAAGAATGGGGAATTTTATATCATTTCTCAATGTCTACAAAAAATATTGAAGATATTTTTACATTGCATCTGGCAATGCGCTCCTGGTTCGGTGACCATTTGGTCAACTTAGAAGCTGCAGCACCTGTCTTCAGAAAGTGGAGGCAAAATCAGCTGGTTCCTGGGATACCCCAGCTTTCCTTCTTATGCTCAATCTTAAGAGTACACCCCATGGAGAGGGGAGAGCAGTCACTGGCCCTCTGGGCCCTGTGTGCAGTTGCAGGGTGCTCCTGTGACAGTCACTCTCCTCCTGGCCCTGTGTGCAGTTGCAGGGTGCTTCTAGGCTATCTCAGGCATGTCCTTGGTTGTTTGTTTCAACAGTAGAACCACACCTTTGGAGGAGACACATGGCTAAGGGCGAACTGAGCTTGGCTCTCTTGTGTGCTCTCACTTCCTCTGCCTAGTCTGTCCCTATTTCTCTCCCCTAGGAGACTCTTCTTCGAACAGAGGAGCCTGCCTTCAGCCCTCATCTCTATGGCAAGTGATGTCTTAAAGGGTTTCTTCTAAACATTTACAGTTTTCTTTCAAAGAGGAATTCTACTGTACATGATTTTTCATTCCATCGATTTTTTTTTTTGGTGTCTTTTCATTTCTATTTCATTCTATCCCATTAGCTTTAATTATAATTAAAATATAATTTTGTGATTTCATTGAGCGTGATTATCTGTATGGTAAACTTTTGAAGAAATTAGACTTGAATTATTCTAAGTAAAAGGCATTTTTTTTTTTTTTTTTTTTTTTTTTTACTCTGCAAATAGAAACGAATTTCAGAAAGAATAATTAATTTAGATTTAGGTGAGTTCTAGGTAAGTGGTCTGCTTGGATGAATAAGTGTATCTGTGGTGGTTTGAATGAGAAAGCCCCCCCCAAGCTGTTCTATTTGCATGCTTAGTTCCCAGTTGAGGAACTATATAGGAAGGATTAAGAAGGGTAGCCATATTGGAGGAGGCTTACCAGGGGCTTTGAGGTTTAAAAAGCCCAACCCAGTCCCAGCCTGCTTCCCTCTCTGCCTGCTGTCTGGGGATCAGGGTGTAAAGCTCTCAGGTAGTGCTTCAGTACTGTGCCTGTTTGCTTCCCACTGTGATGGTCATGTTCTTTACTATCCTCTGGCACCCCGAGTCCCTAATAAATTCTTTCTTTTATGAGGGTTGTCTTGCTCATGGCGACTCTTCAGCTGTCAGACAGACAAAGATGTGGGACTTGCAAGGGTCTCCCCTCTCCCTGCCTCTCAGCCCCCAGGCCCCATCCTTGGCCACGACCTAGAGGCATGGCGATGTTTTTCCTTAGTTGTTTAAAGATACTGTCTTTTAAAAAGATACTTCAGGAAATTTTAATTCCTTCACGGAGTTTTTGCTTAATGTTGTTTTCTCAGGGAATTCTCTTCTGACCTCATAAATATAGCTCATTTTATTTTTAACTGTAACTTGCAATGCAGCCTTCCTCCTCTGCTTTGTATTAACTATAGTGGGGACATTTTCAGTCTCTTTATGCTTATGTGTTTAGTGTTTACCTTGTACAGATTCACCTCTCTCTCTCTCTCTCTCTCTCTCTCTCTCTCTCTCTCTCTCTCTCTCTCTGTGTGTGTGTGTGTAAAAACCTGCTGTATAGCATCTGGAAAGACTCTTTAGTGTACAAGAAACCTCACATATGGTTCCTAATCAATGTCTGTGGATGAATGGGAATCTCAGAGTGTTTTGTATTGTGTTTTTACTTCCAATTTACAAGTGTGGTCTGTTTGAGGTTAAGTGTCAGATAATCATTTTGTTTTTGCCATTTGATGTAGTGCGGCTTCCCTGAATCATTTGGTCACTGCCGTGAATATCGTGACAAGGACTAATGGGCTCAATTTATCTATTCAGGTAGTACAAAATTGCAAATCAGGCAAAAAATATTGCCCGTAGAGCTCTGCAATGGCTTATTCCCACCAGATTTTATCATTAGGACATTGACAGTTTTGGGTTTCAATAAAATAACTGCCTCTTCCCCTGAACTAATGAATTTCAAATACAATTTTTCTGATATTTTTGGTTGTGAGCCTAGCCTTTAATGGCTGAGCCAGCTCTCCACCGCAAAATATAGTTTTTCTAATGTGATGATTCAAAAACATCATTTCTAGGCTCTAAAGGAGAGACTGGTGACACTGGCAGCCCAGGACACCCAGGAACCACTGGACCCCAAGGCCCCAAAGGCCAGAAAGGAGAGAAAGGTAACTATCCCTTTTCTCATCCAACTCAGGAAGACTCTGCATCATTTTAAAGAAAAGAAGTTTGCTAGAAAAGAAAGCTAGATTATTGAAAGTAGACTTTTTAAAGTGTAAACACTTGATAAATCATCTCAGTATTAATCTGACATAAAATATTAGCTTTATACATGGCTAACTGAAAAACTTTAAGTTTATGAGAATATCATACATACACAGAGTAACACACACACACACTATATATATATATATATATATATATATATATATATATATATATGTATATTTCTCATATATATATGAGAAATAGAGGGAGAAGCTTTTTTAGTTATTCTTTTTTGATATAGTCTTTTTCTTTATTAATTATTATCTTTAAAATTTCTTTATTTCTTTATTTATTTATTTTACACTCCATATTTTATTTCCCCCCATCCACCCTCCTACTGCTCCACCTCCCATACCTCCTTCCCTTCCCCCTGTCTCCATGTGGATGTCCCCACCCCCCATGCCACTTGACCTCTAAACTCCCTGGGCCCTCCAGTCTCTTGAGGGTTAGGTGCACCATCTCTGAATGAACACAGACCAGGCAGTCCTCTGCTGTATGTGTGTTGGGGACCTCATATCAGCTGGTGTATGCTGCCTGTTTGGTGGTCCAGTGTTTGAGAGATTCAGGAGCCCAGATTAATTGAGACTGTTGGTCCTCCTACAGAATTGCCCTTCTCTTCAGCTTCTTCCATCTTTTCCCTAGTTCAACAACAGGGGTCAGCTGCTTCTGTCCGTTGGTTTGGTGCAAATATCTGCATCTGACTCTTTCAGCTGCTTGTTGGGTCTTCCGGAGTGCAGCCATGCTAGGTCCCTTTTTGTGAGCACTCCATAGCCTCACTAATAGTGTCAGGCCTTGGGACCTCCCCTTGAGCTGGATCCCACTTTGGGACTGTTACTGGACCTTCTTTTCCTCAGGCTCCTCTCCATTTCCATCCCTGTAATTCTATCAGACAGGAACATTTTTTTTTTAGTTATTCTTTTAAAAATTATTTAAACAATATGCTTTGATTATGTTTTCCCTCTCCCAACTCCTCTCAGATCCCACCACCTCCCCACCCACCCAACTTTGTGTTCTTCCTGCCCCTCAATATGTGTCCCTAAACCAAAACAAAGAACAAAAGCAAAATCAACCAACAACTAACCAACCAACAAATCAGAAGAAGATGCTAAGAGAGACTTTTAAACAACCTTTCCATAGGTTACTGGCCACCAGTATGACCCAGAGACTAGAAGCCACATAGTATAGTCTGTGGAGGAAGGGTCCTGCCTTTGTGTGTGAGATCTTTCAATTTTTCTTCCCTCCCCCAAACTCTAGTACTGGGTAGCGAGACTGTGCATGCTAGTAAGGGCTCTTTCATTCAGCTACACACACACACACACACACACACACACACACACACACACACACACANACACACACACACACACACACACACACACACAAACACACACACACAGAGTTCATTGTGGATACTTTTTCAAGTGATACAACTAATTTAGTACTAAATAGCACAAGACTAAGCATTCCTGTAAAATATTCAGCTCAGGTATAAAGCTGGCTGTTAAGGAGAATTTGAAGCCGTCTTTGGCTTATTCTGAAATCAAAGGCAGTATCAATAACGGGAAGCTGAATACATTAAATATTATAATATCAAAAGAGCAGAAGAAATAATTAAAATATAGTAATGGTTTTACATTGCCTGGAACCTGACAGAAATGAGCTAGCTTCTATCTACTTACAATCTGTTTATCAAGAAGATCTGTAGTTATGAGCACTTTCATTGATATCTTCCTGCCCAACCAGTCTATAATTCTATGAATGCATCAGCATAGAAAGCTTTCTGTCCCAGAAATGCCTTGTTCCTGTGTACTTTGAAGTACTATAAAGCTAAAGATTCACTAGGATATTTAGAAATTCCTCAGCGAATACTGGTACCCTGTAGAAATACCACCTATCCATCCGGTTTAATGGTTCAGCGTCAGTGTCACATGTGAGAAGGCCTAATGTCAAATATACGTCACCCTCCGCGTGGCCTGGGAGCTGCCTGACTCATTCCTACTAGAACAGTCAGTGAGGTAATTACTCAAAAAATATGCTAAAGTAAGAGAGAGCTCCTTCATACTTGTCAGTTATGTGATTTTCATTCTTGAAAACATTTAATCCTTTTGTGGCTGAATTATATTAGTAGGGCACCTGTGAATGAGCGATGAACCTCCACGACACTTCATACATTTTTGGAAGCTAGACTTGTGGAAGTGGAAGAATATCTAGGGAGGTACTGTAAGATTTGGTTCTTAAGAAGATGCTTTGATGAATGATCAAAGCAGAATTTCATTCAACCAGACTCTATACAGTGGCAACTCCACTTTTCTTTTACTTCCAGACTTAGTGGGGACTCCTGGTTAAGACTGAAAGTTAAAAAAAAAAAAAAAATCCAAAACCTTGCTTGAAAGGCTGCACACTGATCAATCACCATCTAACCAAATAATTTCAATGTAGGCAATTAATCAATCTCTTTAAATAAACTTAAGACTGCCAGTGAGGCTGGACATAGTGGCAAACATCTTTAATCCCAGTACTTGGGAGGCAGAGGTAGGCAGAACTCTCTGAGTTCAAGGCTAGCTTGGTCTACAAAGTGAACTCCAGGCCAGCCAGGGCTATATAGTGAAACTGAGTAAAAACCACTACCACTACCACCACCACCACCACCACCACCACCACCACCACCACCTCCAGTAATGCTGGATAAATGTGGCTAGTGCCCATTCCCAAGAAAGAGGGGAATAAGCTCAGTCCATCATGTCCATTCAACATCAGAACCTGTCAGAATCCATCCAGATATTTTTCTTTTATCCTATGGTTTAAATGTCCATATTTGTTTTATTTTTTTGTGCTCACTCTCTGTTTAAACTTATGGTGGGTGGCAAACAAAGAAGACATTTTGACTATTATTCAAAATTTGCAGTAGGGATAATGGCAGTCCATTCATCCACAGTCATTTGGAGGGTGTTAGGAAGTTCATGATGCGTTTGAAGAAACCTGTGAATACCATGAGCAAGAGGAGTTCTGCTTGAAGGGATAAGCTCTTAATCCCTTGTAAGTGGCTTACCATTAACCAGAACCAACACTCTTAATGTTCTTCAACCCTGTCTTCTTGTACTGTTTTACCTTTAAGCAATTTATTTTGCTAAGAAACATGGGAATGTGGTGCAGCTCTGAATCCCATGTTAGCTTTACCCCCAAAGACATAGTTGTGTCAGTATTAATCCTTGTTCCGTTTTAGGACTAAAGGGAGACCGGGGGGACCAAGGAGCAGGTGGCATTCCGGGGTACCCAGGAAAACCAGGAGAGCAAGGTAAAGTCCAATCGGCTGAGGAAGGACCCGACTCCTAGAGAGCCCCCGGTCTCTTTCTGTTTGTAAAAGCAGGAGCTTGCAAGGCTCATACTCAGACTCTCAATATTTACATAGCGCAGTGTGGTCACTGGATGAGGTCAGTCTAGGAAATGAGACATTAGGCAAATATGTACGCGTTCTGCTTCTTTTCTTGAGCTGTCACCAGAAGAAGGAAATCTCTGCATTACTGCTTCCGCGCCTGTGAGACTTTGAGCATGATGGGTAGGACGGAAACTGAGGTGGTTACGTGGGTTGGGAAGCTAGTGGAATAAGACAATTCTGTGTTGTCTTCAAAGTAAAAAAACAAAACAAACAAACAAAAAAAAAAAACCAAAAAGAAAAAAGAAGCATTATTGTTTCTTGGAAGGCTTAGTTACTCTGAGAACACGACATGGAAATCTTGCTCACTGTGTTTAATGACTACTAGAGACAGACTTTGCAGAGGCATGAACCAAGTTAACAAAGTCCCATTAATTGGCATTATTTTAATATTTTAGGTCTGTGGTAATAGCACATGTCATAGCTTATATGATTCTTAAACATTATTTTACTTTTTTATTTCAGGTGCACTTGGTCCCAAGGGAGATAAAGGAGCCATCGGCCTGGCAGGAACGAAAGGACAAAAAGGCTCCAAGGGGGAACTGTGTGGGAATGGCACCAAAGGAGAGAAAGGGGACCCTGGGGCCTCTGGGGTCCATGGCTTCATTGGAGAGCCTGGGGCCAAGGGTGAGAAGGGCGGTGTTGGGGAGAAAGGCTACCGTGGAGATTTGGGGGAAAGGGGGCAAAAGGGGCAGAAAGGCGAGAAAGGGGTGGAGGGAGAGAAAGGTAGCAGAGGAGATGTTGGGGCAGAAGGCAAAAGGGGTTCAGATGGTCTACCAGGGCTCAGAGGCGACCCCGGCCCTAAAGGAGAAAAAGGAGAGATAGGTTCTCCTGGTTTCACTGGACCTGCGGGACCAAAGGGTGAGCTTGGAAGCAAAGGTGTTCGAGGGCCAACCGGGAAGAAGGGCTCTCGGGGTGTCAAGGGTTCCAAAGGCGAGGCCACTCAAGTCCCACAGTCGGCTTTCAGTGCCCTTTTATCCAAGCCCTTCCCTCCCCCCAATATTCCCATCAAGTTTGACAAGATTCTCTCCAATGACCAAGGGGATTACAGCCCCATCACTGGGAAATTTAACTGTAGTGTTCCTGGGACATACATATTTTCCTATCATGTCACTGTCAGGGGTCGACCTGCTCGAATCAGCCTCGTGGCCCGCAACAGGAAGCAGTTCAAATCCAGAGAGACGCTCTATGGTCAGCAAGTAGATCAGGCCTCCCTCCTCCTCATTTTGAAACTGAGTGCAGGAGATCAAGTGTGGCTGGAAGTGTCAAAGGACTGGAATGGGCTGTACGTCGGCCCTGAGGATGACAGCATCTTTAGTGGGTTCCTTCTGTACCCAGAGGAAACTTTTAGAAAGTCACCATAAATTTGGGTTTTGGACACTGCACTTCTGATTTATTCTATTAACCTGGAGGAATGCTCTTAAAAACTTCGATTTTTTCATGATTATAGATACAATACTGAAACATTTAAAAAATATACATCATAGAGTCAAGCATTCCTATTTCAAAACATCTCCATTGAAATATTTATATGTATTTGAGAATCTGTATATTAAGTATGTAGCTAACATTTTTCATTGAGCATTTAATGGCATTACTGATTCCATTTAAGGAATTATTAATGACAACATTCAAAGCTATGAATGAGACTTATGATTAATAAGTAATTGTGTGGTGGTTTGAATAAGAATGGCACCCATAGGTTCAAATATATTATAATATTTGGTTGCAGGGAGTGGAACTGTTTAAAGGATTAGGAGGTGTGGCCTTGTTGGAATAGGAGTGTCTTTGTTGGAGGAAGTGTATCTCTAGGGGTGGACTTTGAGGTTTCAAAGCTTGTATATCAGGCCCTCCTTCTTGATTTGGATATAGAGCTTCCCACCATGATGGTCATGTACTTTACTATTCACTGGAACCATGAGACCCAAATTAAATACTTGCTAAGGGTTATGTTGGTCATGGTGCCTCTTCACAGTAACAGAACAGCAGCTAAGACAATATCCTTCTAAATACTTTGTCTCACAGAATGACATGTCACTCCATTCTGTGTGACTATGAGGCCAACAGCTGACAGATCATGATGACAGCTCTTTCGCAAAGTCCCTGATTCTCTTGGAAGGGTTGCTTTTCAGTATAACACAGGCATCCTCCTTTCACTTTAATTCAGAAAAATACACAGGCAGCATGACAGAGAGTTGGAAAAATATCTTCAAAATTTATCCACATGTAAGGATTTTCACATAAGCTTATATCATGTAGACTAAGATTAAATGTAAAAGGGAAAGTTGATGAAGATGTCACTCAATTAACAGTTCATCCAATTACTGTGTATAGAACTGAATGTCCCCAAGAAACTCAAGAACAAGATTAAATTAGAACTGATCAAAATTTCTGCCCTTTCTTCATGATAGAACATTTAATTCTGATACATTCTTTGGCATCATTATCATCATCTCTATAATATTAATTCCAGTTATTCAGTTAATGTTTTGGGAGCAGGTGGGGGTAAAATTCATTTGCACAGTGAATGTTTAATAACTGTGAATATTGGATAGTTCAGCAGTTTCGCTCTTTTTAAAAAGTGAAATTTATCGAATCCAAATGGAATTTGGTTTTTACAGAGGTATAGTTATACAGATTTTCACATCTTTGAGTGCCAAGTCAGGAAATGGGTGCCGGGGAATTTTCTGGTCATGTTCTGCCAACTTGGGCAGGCATTAGCTTTTGAGAGTCTCATCCATATGTATATGAACAGAGCATTTCCCCAACAGTTCAGAGTGGTGCCATTTCTAGATGTTATTGCGAATCACTAGAGAAAAGCAGCTTCCATGTTAAACAAATGTTGGAAGTGGTATGATATATCTATATACAGTAAAGGTTCATCAAGCCCATTAATGTAGTTCCTGACATTTGTATAGAAAATAAATAGGCTTAATTTTATTTTACTCCATGATCATGTTTACTGTTGGTTTTGAATTCATTCCATGAACAATATTCTTTAGGATGTGTGCAGGCTGGTTTTGTGTGTCAAGTTGACATGAGCTGGAGTTATCACAGAGAAAGGAGTCTCAGGTGAGGAACTGCCTCTATGAGATCCAGCTGTAAGGCATTTTCTCAATTAGTGATCGGGCAGGGAGGGCTCATTGTGGGTGGTGCCATCCCTGGGCTGCTGGTCCTGTGACCTATAAGAAGGCATGGTGAACAGACCAGGGGAAGCAAGCCAGTAAGCAGCACCCCTTCAAGGCTTCTGCATCAGCTCCTGTCTTCAGGGTCCTGCCCTGTTTAAGTTCCTGTTTCGACTTCCTTTGATGATGAACATCAATGTGGACATGTAAGCTGAATAAACCTTTCCTCCTTAGCTTGCTTCTCAGTCATGGTGTTTTATTGCAGTAATAGAAACCCTGAATAAGGCAGGGTGTTAATTTTGGAAATGTTGCATTAGTTTCTTATCCAATGATTTTTCTTTTGTGTAGACCAGAATATAACTTTAGTTATGACTGTGCCTGTAGTTTTTAGAGGAAGAATGAGATAGCTGGCAAGTGTTTTAAATAAGCTACACCCCACTTGAAATCTTTCTTTCCTAATTTGGGTACTTGATAGTGACATGATTCAGGAAAGAGTTTTATCTTTTGTATTTTGATTCCCATGTTTTTTTTTTCTTTTTTTAAATTTGTGTTATTTTATTTTGTGTGTATGGGTGATTTACCTGAGCTTATGTTTATGCACTATGTATGTGTTTGGTACCCGAGGAAGACAGAAGAATCCGTTAGATTCCCTGGAACAGGAGTTACATGTTGATTGTGGGAATCAAACTCAGGTCCTCTGGAAGAGCACTGAGTACTATTAACCATCTCTCTAGCCCCTTTTCCTTTTCTTTATATCCTGTCTAACACTGAGTTTGAGAAAGTTGAGAACCAACTAGCAGAAGAACATAGAACAATAGTATCAGACACACACACAGACACACATACACAGACACACACACACAGACACACACACACAGACACAGACACACACACAGACACACACACACACAGACACACAGACACACACACACACACACACACACACACACACACACACACACACACCATGTTACCAGATATGAAGACAACCAGAGAGGAAGCAATAAACATGTAAGTTTTATGGTACCTGACAGTGTCAGTGATGGACATTTTATAGGAAATCTAAAATACTCAGGGTTACAATATAGGACTAATGGTAACTATGAACATTTTACAAGTTATCAAAACCAAAGCAGTTTCTGGATAACGGGGATTGCTTTGGAAGTATCTTTGTGATATTTCATACTATGAGGGTAGAAAAATGGTACAGATGTTCCCATCTTTCAATATGTCATGTGTGCTATCTTATTAAATAGATACAAGCATGGATCGCCTTCTATCCTAATGATTTAGGTTCAATATTTGTCTATTCCTAACTTAATGACTACAAATAGCCATACCTGAATGTCAATCCTGAACACCAAACTACTTAGATTGCCATGAATAAAACTTAAATTAGCACAGCCACACCAAGTGTCTAGGATTCTCATACCCTCCAACTTAAATAGTGACTGCTGCTACCATTTGTCCAGAATAGAAACCTTTTATCACTTGTTTTTATTTTTACTTAAGTACACTTAATACTTCAGGGCCTATCCAGTTGGATGGCTTTCTCTCATGTTCTCTGCCACAACTCCTGTCAAGTTATCATAGTTTATAGCCTCCTATATCAAAATAACCTTCTAACTGGATTCCCCTAACATCTAAAGAAAATGGGCCCGACAGACTACACACTATTATTTAAAATATAAATGAAGGTAACAAATTGTTCGTTAAAGTATGGCCTACTTCTCTACTTTGGAGTATGTGCCATTTTATTGAAAAATCTATGGAAAGCTATGGTTTTATTAACATGATTTAATGTAAACAAGATAGGTAAAATGAGTGAATTAATACACAGGTATGCTAGGATTGGATGAATAATAAGATAAAGATGTTAATTCAATAATTATTTATTTCCCCATAGATGTCATTTTGCAAAGCTTAATTTCTATTGATAATTTTGTCAAGTTAATCACTTTTCTTGTATCATTGTATTTCATAGCAATTAAAAAACTTATATCAACTTGGAAAAATTTTGCTTAGTTGAATTTGTAATAAAATTAAAAAATGAATTTATGTATTACATTCAAATATTGTAACCGGGGCTAGATAAAAAGACATTATCACTGTTATACACAAGTTGCAAAATATTTAAATCCCATCATATAAACCCATGTTTGCTTATTTTAGCATCCATTTTATCTATCTCTTAAAGTGATATTTTAGAGCCTAGTTCCATTGTGGATTTTCTTTAGACTTATGCAAATACAAATTTGAGTAATATGAAGAGTTAAATATTGAATAACATCTTTTAACTATTAAATGTTCAGCCTTTGCAATTACCATGTAGTTCGTAGGTATGTCAAAAATGGTGACATAGTCATCTAGTAAGATGACCCTAGGTTATTACATGCCTGTCCTTTCTTTTCATTTCAACCCTTACTCAGATACAATGTTTTCAGGGAATCTTCTTGGACCATCCAACTTTCAGCAGCAAACATCATGTCCTGAGCCCTCCCTTCACTCTCTTCATGGTACATGCCTCACCTGTGGACTTTCTTCTTATCTATCTTATCTCAGAAAGCAGGTTCCACGGAGCCAAGCATTTTCAACTGTTCCTTCTTTTTTACTGAAAATATTTTTCCATACAATATATTCTGAACACAGTGCTCCCTCTTTTATTTTTTCCCATATCCTCTCCGTAGCTCCACTGTTCCAACTCCACAATTCTTTTTTCCTCTCTCTTTAGAAAATAAACTGGCAACTAAAATAAGATCAGATAAATAACTTAAGCAGACATCTAACCCCTACTGAAATAAAAGAAGTATTTAAACAACAACAACAACAGTAGCAGCAGCAGCAGCTGCTGCTGTAACTCCCCAGGGACAGCTGGAGTCAATGCAGAATTTTACCAGACCTCCTACGAAAATTAATGCCATTACTCCTCAAATTACTCTGCAAAATAGAAACAGAAGGAACAATGTCTAATTCTTCTGTGTTGGTAACAATTATCCTGATGTCCAAACCACAGAAAGACCTAGTAATAAAAAGTAAATTACAGACCAATTTATCTTATTAACATAGATGAAAAATTTCTCAGCAAAACACTTGCAAACTGAATCCAAGAACACTTAAAAAAGATAAATCCATACTGACCATGTAGGCTTCACTCCAGAGATGCAGGGATAGTATAATACATATAAATCAATTATGTAATCAACCAGATAAACAGACTCAGTGACACAAACCATGTGATTATCTCATCATATACAGAGAAGACCATTGACAAAAATCTAACATCCCTTCATGGTAAACGTTCTGGAGAGACTAAGGATACAAGGGACATATCTCAACATAATAAAGGTAATTTAAAGAAAGCAAAAAGTCACCATCAACTTAAACAAAGAGAAATTCAAAGCATTTTTGCTAAAAACAGGAAGAAAAGTATGTAAACTCTATATCTATTCAACATAGTGCTTGAAGTCTTAGCTAGAGCATAAGACAACTGAAGTAGATCGAGGGAATACAAGTGGGAAAGAAAGACGTCAAGTATCTTTGTTTGTAAATGATATAATTCTATAAATAAAAACCCCTAAATACTCTGGAAGAAACTTCTACAGTTGATGAAAACTTTCAGCAAAGTGGTAAGATACAAAACTAACACAAAAATTAGCAGCCTTCATATATACACATGACTGGGAAAGAAACAGGGAAACAACAACTTTCACAACAGCCTCAAAAGTAGTATCTTTGAGGGTAACTCTAACCAAGCAAATGAAAAGATGTATAATAAAAAATTTAAAACAGTAAAGAAAGAAATTGAGGATATCAGAAGATGGGAAAGATCTCCCATGTTCATAAGAAATGACTAAAAAAAAAAAAAAAAAAAAAAAAAGAACCTGCACTTTCAATGTTAACTCCATCAAAATTCCAACACAATTCAACACAGAAATTGAAAGAACAGTTTCAGTTTCATATGGAAACACACACACACACACACACACACACACACACACACACACACACACACACACCAGGATACCTAAAACCAATGCTATTGGTATCATCATCTTCAAACTTAAATTGTACTACAGAGCTGTAATAATAAAAACACCATGGTCTTGGCATAAAAAATAGGCACACGGATCAATAGAATCAAACTGAAGACCCAGACATAAGACCACACACCTATTAATGCCTTTTTTTGAGAAAGAATTCAGAAACACATACTGGAAAAAGATTATATCTTCAACAAATGGTGCTGTTCAAACTGGATGGTTGTGGGTAGAAGATTTATACTCATTACCCTGCACAAACTCCACTTCAAATGGACCCAGGACCTCAACATAAATGGCCAGTTACACTGAATCTGATAGAAGAGAAAATGGTACAGTAAAAGACTTTCTGATCAGAACACAAGCACTAAGAACAATGATTAGTAACTGGGACCTGATGAATCTGAGAAGCTTCTGGACCAAGCATGGGATACCATTAGTTGGACGAAGCAGCACTCTACAGAATGGGAAAAGACCTTTATCAATTATACAGTCGATAGAGGACTAATACATAAAATACATTGAGAATGAAAAAAATGTCCATCAAGAAAACAAATAACCCAATTAAAAAAAATGAGGCTCAGAAGTAAACACAGAATTCTCAAGAACTGAAATTCAAACTGCTGAGAGACACTTAAGGAAATGTCCAATAACTTTAGTCATCAGGGAAATGCAGATGAAAACCACTTTGAGATTCCATTTCACACCAGTCAGAAAGGCTAAGATCAATAAAACAAATGACAGCACATGCTGGCAAGGATATAAGGTAAAAGGAATATTCATCTATTTCTGATGAGAGTGTATATTCCTACAGCAGACATGGAAATCAATGTGGTGGTTCCTTAGGAGGCTGGGAATCGATCTACCCCAAGATGCACCAATGCCCAAAAGACTCTACACCCTTCTACAGAGGCGCTCGCTCACCCATGTTCATTGCTGCTCTATTCATAATAGCCAGAGATTGGAAACAACCTAGATGTCTACCAGCAAATGAGTGGATAAAGAAAATGTGGTACATTTACACAATGAAATATTATTCATCTGTTAAAAAAAAATCAAATCATGAAATTCAAAGGTAAATGGGTGAAACTAAAACCAATCATAGTAACTTAAGTATTCCAGATTCAAAAAACCAAATATGGCGTGCATTGTGTTCTCTTTATATTATTTTATTATTAGCTTCTAAGCTTTCTATAGGCATTCTACAATCTACATAATCACAGAGTCAGGGGCTATATAGTGGCATGGTGTTGTTGGAGGTGGGGGCTACGTGCAGGGGGATTTGAAAAGGGCTGTAAGAGAGAGAATTTGAAAATGGACAGCTAACTCTAGAAGACATTTGGGGGGGTCATATGAAAACCTACGATAGAAAAAGCTTCTTAAAATAAATACATATATGAAAGAAATTTTAAAATACATACATATATGAGAGAGAGTCACCAAATCGTGGGAGAGACAAAGCTGCATCTAGATGTCTTTTATCTCCAAGTAAAACCTAATTGAATTATTAGCTAAAGGAGCTCTATAGGAACCCGTGGGACCGCGAAAAGCAGCCTGTTTTCTAGTTGAGCTAGGTTTAAACCCCGGAGACCCAGCAGATTAATCTGCAAGGGACAGAGGGAAGTTAGCCACACACTCCCAGACACTAGGCTCCTGACATGAGGCCCCAGCTCCATAATTCTGTGGTCTTCAGTTATGTAAGCTGTTCAGACTCTACCCCCACCATTTTAACCCCCCCGAAAACCCACCCCCAACATCTTACGGAATTACCAAGGTTATTGGTTGCTCTCCACAAACTGTTACCTATTGACAACATCTACATTTTCTCATTGAACACACAAAAGTCATCCTGGTGCCTAGCTACAGCTTTCATCCTTATTTACTGGTATTCATGGCACTGAAAAGCACTCTTTACACCAACCCAGACACAAACTATTCAGTCTGTAACAGTGACCTGTCTGCATGATACACTGCTGCCATAGAGGCACAAAAGTTGTGGTAGTCAACAAAGCTGATCAATTTAAGGTCCTCTCCATAAGATGGAAGCCATGCCTGTCACTGCTTGGGGGGCCAAGAACCTGAGAATTGATATGTCATGGACTTAGGGGAAAACCAAATACTATGGTTTTACTAAAGGAATGGACTAATAAAGTGACTCCTTATAGTATTCTGTTGGACTCACAGATCCGTGTCTTCCTCAGTCATCATCAGGGATGCCTCCCTCTGCAGTAGGTGTGAACTAATGCATAACTGGACAATGTGTAGAGGTGCGAGACCTTGGAACTCTCAGTCCTCAGTGGGGTGTCTTCATGACATCCCTCCCCTGAGAGCACTCTGTGGAAGAGGAGCCAGAAGGATTATAAGAGCCAGTTCAATAGGAGGACATTAAGAAATCAGTGCCTTCCAGACACAACAGGACTGGTGCACATAAAAACTTACAGAGACGGCCAGTGAACACAGGGCCAAGGCAGACAGGGTCCCAACACTGAGGGGGGCGGGTAGGGACATGTGTTACCATCCCTAACCTATAACCTGTCTTCAAGTGTCAACTGCTGGCAAAGGAAAAACTAGTTTTCTTCAATGAAGTCCCAGTGGGTACACAGACCACACTTAAGGGCAGATCCATGATTTATAGTAGACAGCCTACACAAAGTGAACTCAATGGTAATTTTGGAGATCATTTTGTCTTATAATGCTTTGTTTGGGCATTTTCTACCTTGCTTGCCTTTTGCTGATCTACAGTGGTTTTCAATTCTGTTCTTATGGTGTGTGTGTGTGTGTGTGTGTGTGTGTGTTTTCTTTTTCTGTTTACTGTTCTATCTTTAGTGTCAACATATTAAAACCCCATTAAAGGTTGATAAAGTCCAAACCAGCAAGGCAGTAGGAGATCTCACCACAAGGTGGGGCTCACAGACTGTCTCTCAGTGTCCATTTTTCTCTTGCAAGGAGAAACTCAAATATCTCAAGCCCTAAACATACATTTTGCAAGGCAGATAAAACGACAAAGGCTTTACTACCAAGGACCTGTTTTATATTTTGTTGTGTTTCTGAATGTCCCATGTTTCTCTCCCTCTGCTGAGACACAAGGGTTGGACAGATCTCAAGTTGCAGTGAGGAATTTACAACTAAAGAAAAGAAGTTGCTGTTCTGGGAGAAGGTTCTACGTGTTCTTGTCTCCCACTCTTGTACCAAATAGGTCATTCTGATTCCTGGAATATAATACTATAATATAGTGTAAACCCACTTACAAAAAGCTTTTAAAGTGGGACAACTAGACTAGAGGTTAAAAATGTTGTAAAGCTTGAAAGGATATTTGGAGAGGGTAAACCTGAGAGCAGTGCACTGTGTACAATAAAAGTGGGAATGAAGGATGCTGGACATGATAGAGAAGTTTGAGTACTGTTTCTAGGGTATTCACATTGTGCTTTGTGTAGGTCTTTGCGGGTGTGAGGCATCCTGAGGGATACCTGTCACTTAAGTGGATTGAAGCATAGAGTGGTCAAGCAATATGTGAACAGACACAGTTCAGAGATGGGGAACCGTGGACCTTGCTTATTGAGTCTAGAAATCACACACACTCTTAGGCGGCAGAGTGGCACATGATTATTTAAAAGTCTGGCCACTTGAAAGCTAGCAGAATGGAAAGGGAACTAGCCCGGATAAATACCTATTTATTGTTGTTTGAAATATAAGAATTATACTGAGTCGAAGGTTTTATACCTCAGTATAGGGGAATGCCAGGGCCAGGAAGCAGGAGTGGGTGGGTTGGGAGCAGGGGGGAGGGGGAGAGGATAGGGGATTTTCAGAGGGGAAACTAGGAAAGGGGATAATATTTGAAATGTAAATAAAGAAAATATCTAAAAAGAAATTACACTGAGTCTAGTAGAGATCACATAGGAAATTAGCATTTCATGATCTTCCCCTGAGGTAATAAATGTACTCGATAACATCTCACTTATCTTGAGCTTGAGGGAGATGCGGAAGATCTTGGACTCTCAGTTTCTTTGCTCCTTGCATATTTATTGATTTATTTGGGGTTAATGCGTACTAGGTTCTGTACTTGCTACGGAGGATGAACCAACTGCCAAGCAACATAGATGAAGAAAAACCCCTCTGTTTTCATAGAGCGCAAGAAAAGAAATGAATCAGCTAAGTTTTTAGTTATGTAGCATCCATCCTTAGAGGATGACAAATGCTTTTGGGAGAAAAATGAAGCAGTGAGAGGGTCTGAGAGTGGAAGGTGGTAAAAAGGGGGCTTGGAAGAGGCATCAGTGAGAGAGTAATGTTTGGGTCAAACTGTGGAGACGGCAGGAGAACAAGTCTACTTGGGAAAACACGATGGACATTAAGACAGTATTCCTGATGGCAGAGACTGTCTAGCACAGAGGCCAGGTAGTTTATGATGGCAACGTGGGCAAGGTCATGGGAAGTGGGATAAGGTCTGAGAGGCAACCAGGGTCCAGACTGCATAGGACTTTTAGGCTCATGTGACTTGAGATTTTACTCCGAGTTTGTGGATATGCACTGTGCGTCCTCATCTCTTCAAGGAGAAAGTAGATACCCTATAGCGGGATTGTTATTGACAGACAGGATCCACTGGTTTGCTCTTTGAGTGCCTGCTACAGCTGTAGTGCTGCCTCTTTTGAGGCTATGTCTTTCCAACAGAAGGCTAAACCCAGCAACACAGCAGTCTTAGCATACAGGTCTGGCCATTCTGGCTTCCGGAGGTCATTCAGATGCGCACCATTCAACCCTTGGCACTGTTCTCCCACTGGGATTTATTTGTTTTCACGTCTGCTTCTGGAGACCCTGTTCCAGAACAATGCGATACACACACGAGAGAGTAGACGATGGAAGAGTTTTGTGGACTGCTCACTTACTCTGCCATTCTTGGCTTTCTCCTTGTTCTCAGATGGTGCCCAAAGAATAAATGCACGAGAAAACTAAGATCAGTACACCACTGGGAACTTGAGTCTGATAGTTCTAAGGAACTGTCCTTATCTGACTGTGGTCGATAAAAGCGCAGAGTCAGGAACCTGAAGTTCTAGGTTAAGATTTCATTTACTTAGATATTATATAGTAAGGGTGAGATCTCTTGGTGTCTGTCTTTGCCTCAAGATTTTCATCTGTGCAATAGTTTCAGTACTTTAAATGAGTTTACATTCACAAAACTCTTAGAACTGGGTTTGGCACATAATATATCTTGGATAGGTGTGTTTTTGATAAATAAGAAAGCTGTCTGTATTGATCCAAATATGACAGAGATTGTATTTTGTACGTGGATGAGACTCAATTTTACTAGCAGATATACACAATATTTTCAGCTGTTGGGTTTCTGTGGAGATGCAGGGGTAAGGCCAGGACTGGCTTGAGCTCAGTATAGGATCAGAGATGATGTTGGGGGAACAGGAGCTGTGTTTTAATCAAGGCTTCCCCTCTGAACATGTAAATATAGTGACTTATAGAGGATACAGAAGTGTTACTATTCTGAAATGAGGCTGTGATTCACCCTTCAATATCTCTAAAATAGAGTGAATATAAGAAAGTGCATGACTTCACCTTCATATGTAGCCCCCAGGGCCACTGTCTTTGATTGCCACACCAACAGTATGTTACTTATAGACCTGAACAAAGCACTGAACGAGGACCCACCTCAAGATGGATGTTTTGCTGATCTGAAAGGTAATGACAGTGACAAATGGGACCTCCCAGTGGACCATAGCGAGGGTTAGCAGTAGGAAATTGCCTCGGCTCAGTGATTAAGGCAACATCAGCAGTTGGAAGACAGGAGCAGAGCAGGTGGCCTTGGTCCTGTTGCTGCCTCATCTGATCGGTCTTTCTGGATGATGGCTGTGAGATGCATCTGCCTCCCCTGCAAACACAGCCCTTTCCTGATTCCCTATTTCTCCCCTGAGGATAAATGAGCACCAAGAAATTTGGAACATCCAGATTATTCAATGTCACAGATCTCACCAAAGCAGCATGCCCACTCTCCTTGGATGCTGAATGCAAGTTAAAATTGCTTCTGGAAAAGGTTTTTCGAAGGTCTTACTCATTTATTTTAATTCAAGAGAAATTAACGAGCACCTACTATGTACCAGGCACCAGGCCTAATGCCAGGGACACAAAGATGAATGAGATAATTTCTTGTCTTCAAGGAAGTCACAGTCGAATTGGAGAATCAGCTAAGTGAAAGCAATGGTTGTTGTACTCTTTCTGTCGGTGTCTCTAGGGTTACCAAAGACCTAAACACCATGGGTATTATTGGAGGGATTGAGATTAATTCAGAAAGCTGGTTGATCGATGTTCTTATTAACTACCCCAAAGAGTACTAGGTGAGCAATTTATTTCAAAAGGTTCAGCCCCAGAAAGAGAAAAAAATATTAAATAAAAAAATCCAAGAACAACATTTTCACAATTGAGTATTACCTTGTGGGACCCTAAATCTTGTTTCTGAGACCATGGATTGATGTGGGAGAGAAGACTAGGGAACGCTAGAGGGAAATCAGGAGATGAGCCTGGAGTGAATCAAGGGCAAAGAGAGGAACCATTATCATTGCTCTCATCTGAGCCTGGAAAGATATTGATAATCATCTCACCAGATCCTCTTGAGAGAGATGAATTCAAGCCCCTTGATCACCAGTGTGTGGTATGTGGTCCCCCATGGTCATCCTAGCATACTCACAGCCTAGCCAAGGTAATTGAGTTAAAGCGAAATGTATTGGAATGTGATGTACCGATAGGAAAAGTGCACAGGTATTTCATATAGAGCTTTTAAACGTTTTCTTTTGGTGTCTGTATGTGGGCTCTATGTGTGCATGTTGGGAGAATGTATGCATGTGGAGGCCAGAGTTTCAACTCAGATTCTCTTTTGCTTGTGTTTCGTTTGTTTGCAATTCAATAAGCAGGTTGAACCTGCTGACCACTGAGTTCTAAGCCTCTGCCTGTCTTTTCCTCTCTAGTGCTTGAATTAAAGCACTCTGGCTTTTCTTTTTTCTTTTCTTTTCTTTTCTTTTCTTTTCTTTTCTTTTCTTTTCTTTTCTTTTCTTTTCTTTTCTTTTCTCTTCTCTTCTCTTCTCTTCTCTTCTCTTCTCTTCTCTTCTCTTCTCTTCTCTTCTCTTCTCTTCTCTCCTCTCCTCTCCTCTCCTCTCCTCTCC
>NC_034593.1:62070735-62081431 GCF_900095145.1 Mus pahari
TTTCTTTCTTTCTTTCTTTCTTTCTTTCTTTCTTTCTTTCTTTCTTTCTTTCTCCCCCTCCCTCCCTCCCTCCTTCCCCCCTCTCCCATTATTTAATTATTTTTAATATGGGTGCTGGGGATGTTAGACAGGTCCTCATGCTTGTAAGTTTACCACAATATGGGACATTTAGTACTCAGAGAGCTTCCTTGTGTCTTCATCAGATCAGATCACTCCACCCACCGCCCTCATTTGTTGCCACAGATTAATTTCATATGGACCCAAGCTTTTTGTAAATGGGTTCATGAAGCTGGGAACGCCTTCCTGTCTGTTTTCTTTCCTTGATGTTCTACCTAGGAAACCATTTCTTCTGTTCGAATTGGTTGTCTTTCAGATCAGAGCATCTGATTGGCTTTGGTGATTCTCCTTTGGCATATCCATTTCTGTGATGTTTCTGTTGATGCTTTTTGTTTGTTTGTTTGTTTTGCTCAATTTTACTATATCATCTACTACTTCCTCTTTTTCTTTCTTTCTCTCTTTGTTTCCTTTTTTGAGAAAATGTCTTGCTCTGCACAGCCCTTAACTGGCTTAAAGCTCACTATGTGAAGACTGGGCTGGCCTGGAGCTAGTAGAAATCCACCTGTCACTGCCTCCCAGTTCTGAGTTAAAGGTCTGTGCCCCATGTCTGGCCATCTGTGGCTTTATTACCTCACAAGGCTTCTTTAGGTGGTCTGCACACAAGACTCCTAAGCTTTAATCCAGTTCACTCTTATTTTTCTTTTCTGAATAGATCATTTGGTTTCTGAGCCTTCACTTTCATTCCTTTCGCTTAGATGTCCCAAATCTTCACACTTCAGCTCCCCTGTTGGCTTCTTGGCTCTGTTGGACTAAAATTTGTGTTCGCAGAAGTGAGTGACAAATGGCTGCGATCCCTTTGCTGCACTGCGTCCTAGCTGTCTGACTTTTCATATAAGAGCAACAAGGGATCGAGGGGGAGGGGAATTTTAGGAATCAGAAAATGATAGGAAATAGATTTAGAGGGAAATAATTGGACAAGAATGACCAATGAGTGGTCCAGGGAGATGGCTCAGCAGATCAGAACACCTGCTGTGCAAGCATGAGGTTCTGAGTTCAAGTCCATCCTAAAATCCATCCTAAAAACAAGAACATAGTTATGCATGCCTATTATCCCAAAGCCATAGGAATCGGAGTGTGGAGACAGGAGAATCACTAGGGCTTGCTGGCTGCTAGTCTAGCTCCAGCTACTATGAAAGACTCTGTTTCAAGGGAATCAGGCATAGAGTGATGGAACAGGATGCCCAACGTTTTCCTCTGGTCTCCATATGTGAGTATAGGTACACACCCCAGCACATACATACACATGTATTCAGACACCTATACATATATGTCCCCAAATTGGCAAGCATGCAAATTTATATTAAAACAAACAACAAAAAGCAAAAGAATGGTTACCACGGACCGGGGCTCAATGGGCCCTTCTCAATCTGTGCGGTTCAGAGTCTCAAACAGATGGGCATGGATTTGGATGGGAATTGACAGACAGAGATGACACAAGAGAGCGTGTAGAATCTGAGTATATTTTTCAAATCGAGCATCAAACTTTTTATGCAGAAGATAAAACAAGAAAATCCAGGTGGGACACATCCCCCGAAGTTACAGTGACACAAGTTAAAGGATTGTATACATCAAAAGATGGTGGGGACCAGGCAGGTATAAAGCTAGTCTATTGTTAGTAAATGCCTGATCATGCTGTTCCTTTGGGCCTAGTGAAAAAACCTGTTTCAGGGGATTCCATAAACCCACCTTTTCGCTAGGCCATAGTGTATTCCCTTGTTTGGGTGAGACTGGCCACTGTCCTAAGTAATCACTCTGCAGACTAGCCCTAGCTCTGTTCTTTGTAAATGCCTAGTTAGTTTCACAGGTCTCTACTAGAAGTAAATTTGAATGTTACCGAGTAGGTAACCTTCTCACTGAATTCCTACTGAATTCCAAGCTCTTTGGCTTCAAGGATTTTCTAGGACATTGGAACACTGGTGGAGGCTCACCTATGATAAAATTCAATCTTTAAAGGCACTTATAATACTGAAAGAGAGCATACACCACACTAACGTGGGGATAGGGTTTCAGTATATGGGTTATAAGAATGCCAAGGTTCCAGGAGACTGAGTTTCCTTGAAACTCTTTGCCTTGTGAGTGCTTCCAGGCCTCTGGTCCTGTCTAGCAGACTTCACTGGAGTGGGCGTGGCAAATGGTCAATAAGAAGTAGTTTTTATATCCATGAAACCTAAATGTAACATTATTGCTTTTTTTTTTTTTCTCCTTGAGTTGGGGACAAAGCTTTGATAGATGTTGGGATAGGAAAGAAATTTATTCATCAGTAAGTGATTGCTTCATTTACTTTTTAAAAAATAAGGATTGGGGATTCTAAGGCTAAATATCTCACTTCAGAACATTTCAAATGTTTGACAACAGCAGCTCAAGGCCAGCCAGAGAGACTTGGGCTGCCGTGTTCTAGGGAGGTTTCCAGCCTAGAAACTGGTACTGACACTGCATTAATAATTATGCATGAGACCACATGCGCTTCAGAAGTCAGCGAGCAATCTGAATCTCAGAAGTGGTCTCATACCTACAGACAGAACGATTGAGAGTGCCCTGGAAAATGCTATCAAGAGCAGGGCTCCAAGAGAAATCAGTCAACATGTGTGGCGAGCAGAGGGAAATACCTAGTGAAAGCTCCCAGAGTATCTCTCTCAGCTCGGACTGAATTTGAAAAACAAAATACAGTTTTGAGGTGCTGAACCCAATCAGGGTGGATAACCTGAGCTTACAGATTTGTCCTGCCTGATTTTTTTTCCTGCCACAAAACTCCTTACATCTGCAACATTTGTTGGTCTCTTTCCATTGACCATGTGCTGGGACAGACAGCCATCTTGTAACTTTCTAAGTGAGACTTATTAATTAGATTAGAACAGGAGAGGGATTGAGAACAACTTGTTTGAATTAGGGAAGCTTTGTACATTAATTTATTTACATACTTATTTGCTGGGAAACGGCCTTACACCAAACATCATTCTAAATGCCTTTGGATACAACCTTGAACGAGGAAAATGTGTTTTTTCCTGCATGGAACTGGCAGTTTTGTGGGAAAGGTGGGTGTTGGCAGTAAGCTGTGTCTTAGAAAGAACCACTAAGTACTTGCCATGTGAGAATGTGAGGAAAGCCATGTCTCCTGTTAGTGTGAGAATGTGAGGAAAGCCATGTCCCCTGTTAGTGTGAGNATGTGAGGAAAGCCATGTCCCCTGTTAGTGTGAGGATGTGAGGAAAGCCATGTCCCCTGTTAGTGTGAGGATGTGAGGAAAGCCATGTCCCCTGTTAGTGTGAGGATGTGAGGAAAGCCATGTCCCCTGTTAGTATTTTAGATTCTGGAGAGAGGTTGGCAGACTTAGAGAACACAGAGTGCCTTTGATGAGAGGATTCAGTAAAGTAGGTGCTTCTGAAAAAGTTGTAGCTAAAGTACCCCACCACTGGCTAGATTACCTAGTTTCTCTCTTCTCGCCCTCTCCCTTTTCTCTCTTCCTCTTCCTCCTACCCTTTCTCCCTTCCTCCTTTCCCCCTCCCTCCATCTCTTTCCCTCTCTCCTCTATCTCCCACCTATAATTCCTCCATGTCTCCCTCTCCACCCTTCTGTAATTGGTGCTGTTGAACACTCAGGAAATTCAAACAGAGATGACTATGATGAGGTCTCTATCCTCAATGATGCCTGTAACAGAAAGTAGGAACTTCACACGCAAATTGAATCAGGGCGGGAGAAGTTGAGAGGTGAACTAAAATGGAAGGAGCTCACCCCATAATCAAGGCATAAAAATAAAAGCTAGGAGGTGCACGTCTTTATTCAGGGCACAGCTTGCTACTCTTTCTGAAGAGAGATTTCTGAAATTTTAAATACAGCTATTCCGCTCCTATGCAAATGTTCAGACGTAGGCAACAGGTTTAGTATCTTTAGCTTTACCAAGAAGAATCAGATAGACAAAAAAAAAAAAAAAAAAAAAAAAAAGAAAGAAAGAAAGAAAGAAAGAAAGAAAGAAAGAATTAAAGAGTCCAAATGGTCTTTTGAATTTCCAATGAACTTTTTTTTTTTTTTTTGGTGAAATAACCTTTGACTGTCAGAATCCCAGTGTGGATGGGCTTTATAAAGGTCATCTTAGTGCCTTTCAGAAGCATTTAGTTAAATACTCCTCCACTTTTTTATTACAGTGACTGATAACCTAAACACTTTATGGTCAACAAGGGGGCATTTGTTTCCCAGGTACGTGTTCACAGGCTCCCTGGTTATACTCAGCTTTTCTTGATTAGTTTGAATTGAGATCCAGGAACTGGGTTCTAATAACGTGGAATTATAATTGTATATGATTTATATTTTATTGAGTTAACTTCTCTTTCACTTGAAAGTTTTTGGGGGGGTACAAGGTCTTGTTAAGTCACAAGTATGGCTTTGAACTGACTCTGTAGCCTGCGTAGGTCTTGATCTTTAGGTTCTCCTGACTTGGGCTCCTCAGTAGCTCTGACTATAAGAAAGTAACATGTGTTTGCCAACTTATATAATGCACTGGAAAAGAGAAGTGTACTTATGTTTATAAAATAGCTTTAACAGATAAACTAAATTCGTCTCTGCAGCCTGATCAGAGGCTATTAAGGAATGTTGTATTTCAAAAGAAATGCTCTTTCTGTGATTTCCTTTCATACCAGAGTTAGCATTCAAAGTGGATACATACACAGTAATGATCTGAAGTACCTGGCAGAGTGAAATTGTTGTGGGAGAAATTCAAATCCAAACGATAATAATTTAGAGGAATCTAAGTAGCCTCTGAAGCAGGATCAGAGTGACCCATAGTGCCTTAAATACAGGAGCACAATTGGCAGGGGGCTGATGAGTGTTTTCCAGTGTGGATATGTATAATTGCTATGTTGCTGACACACTTCATGTTTTGTTTGCTTGAACAGCATGTGTTCCTTACACCCAATTTTACCCTGCACATTCAGGTGGTGTGTGGCTAGGATCTCTACTTCAAATGGCAGAAGTAGTCATTTTCTCTGCATGTGGCAAAAGCATAAATCAGCTTTTGCAATGGGAATGTAAATATAGTTCTGTCTGAAGCACAAACGTGTAAGTTCAAGTTGGTTATGGAACTATGGCTTAAACTTAGGAAAGCTTACATGCAGTATTTTGACTGAGTGGCTAGACAGTGTAGGATTTTATAGCATGGCGAATGCACCCTGTATTCTGTTCTTTCATGTAACTTCACACTTTGTGTTGGAATTAGGAGCTATTCTTGGCATGCGATGATGATTGCTGCAGAATACTATTCACCTTTTGTGGCTCTAGGGAATGCTCCTTCAAATGGAGCCACTGAGCCACTTTGAGGGACTCACAGCTCATGACGAACCTCTCCAATTAGGGATGTCATTGTGGCCCATGCGTGGAGAGACTTGTAAGCTGTCACATGCTTAGTCAGGTCAGATCTACAAGTCCATCTTGTCAATGCAGCAGATTAGCTATTCTCTCACCCTGATGGTGAGAAACATTTCTGAAGAAAGCTACCTGTCAATGTTCCTTTTTGAGTGGTTAGAATCAAAACAAGAAGAATTTGATCTACCCAGTGAAACAAATAAAATCCTTTTTCCTAAGACTTTTGAGGTGGTATAGGGAGTTGTTCTGATACTGCTTGTATTTAAATGCTAAGTTCTGTACCCCCAAGATCTGGCTGCTCTAAGATGAGCAGATCCTCACATACACCAACTTTTGTTGTGTAAACTTTGTATTCCCCCAAGTTATCCTTGATTGGTTAATCAAGATGCCTATAGCCTGGGCTGGGCAAAAGAGAAGGGGCGATAACAAAGTTCCCCAGTTTGAGGTCTCAGGAGAGACCACAAGGGAGGAAGAGGAGGATGAGGAAGAATATGATGATGATGATGATGATGATGATGATGATGATGATGAGAACAAGAAGAACAACAAGAAGAAAAGAGTCATGGATAAAGTATCTGTGACTCTCTATACACATCTCAGGCAGCAGAGATTAGAAGGGACTCCACTAGTGAACCAGTTGATTTCAGCCCGCTATTGGGAAACACTATATAAAAATTGTTCCTTTCTGAAAAATCTCATTAGATGCTCATGATCATGGGGTATAATGGATTGTAAGTGCTGGCTATGAGAAGGGGCAGCCCAAGTGGAACATGGCAAGTAATATTTCAGAACTATTGACAGGGAATATGATATTTTGTCTACTTCCCTGTCAAAGAAAGATCTCATTAGATGCTCATGATCATGGTGAGTTTCATTTTATTGGCAGCCTCTAATGAGAGGTAGGTAGTCCTTAAACAGAATGAGATTGAGGGGTTCATATGTAGGCTGAAGGGCTAGGCTAGGGAACTGCTTGGGTTCCACCTCTTTCTGAGATAGTCACTACATCTTTAATTCCTAGTCTTGTCAGGTGCACATGGCACCATTTGAATCTGTTCTATCAAAGAGGCATCACAACTTTTCACTCGACGAGTTGCCAATACCAATCAGAACATGAAAAGTCAGCCATTAAAACTACACATTCAAAGACAAAAGCTTAATCACCCTGAAACTCTGGTTACTGAAGTAGCCATTGAAAAGGGCCATAATATGACAGTAAAAAGCAAATAAAAATTGATGAGGCCAAGTGAAAGGTAAACACAGTCCTTTGGAGAGAATTAGAAAACTCCACGGGCTTACCTTCACTCACTGCAAAACAAGGCAATTTTAAGACTTTTGACTTTTTAATTATACTGTTGCTACATATTTTAACTTTAACATTTTAAAGAGTTCTTGGATGAAATTGTTTTAATTGAGGCCAACTCAATTTTTGGTTATTATTTGTAATTAGGGAGAATTTTCCCTTAATGTAATTTTGTTGAAGGCTTCAAAACATCTAAAAGAAGAGCCAGCAGTAGACGCAACGAATGGTTATTTATACAACTCTATTTTCTCACCTAATGAACTTCACAATAAGAAAATCAAAGGAACGGAGGGAGCTAACTTTTACCAGGCGACCGCTCTGTACTACGTGCCTTGCACTAAGAATCTTAGTTAATTTTTAAGTTACCTGGTAAAATCGACCTCTGATACAGCTTACACGCTGAGTCTTTCTGAGTTTCAGGACTATTATATGATTGATCATGTTATTATTAGGATAACATGAGATAGAAACTAATCAGGCTTTGTTAGGGCAGAGACCCCCGAAACAAAGTATTTTTTCTCGACTAAAAGCCAGACATGTACGGTGTCCTACCAACACATCTGCCTGTGCTGGAGGCCCAGGATGTCAGAAGTGTTTAAGTCAAAATGCTGCTGGTTCTTTCCTGTCCACAGGCTGGGGATGCAGAACGGAGGTCGGCCTCCATGTTTTCTTTCTTCTCTCAAGTAAGTCCTCCTGCCTGCAAAAAGGTATGTTAGGATGTTCCCGCCTTTAGCTTTATAAAAAGCTGCAAGACTGGTTATTCCCTGGTATTCTGTTTCCTTGGGACCACAGCACTGCATTCTTTCCTTTAGGAAACGCCCTCCTAAAACTTACCCTGAGTGGTCTGTGCATTTCATTCTTTAGGTTGTCCAGACAAGCAGCCAGAGCCATGGGACTCAGTGGAAATGTTTTGTGACTTTGAGCTTCATGCTCCTTAGCTCCAGTGCTAAAGCCTGAAGAGAAAAAGCCTTCATGAACTCAGTCTCCCGTTTCTCTCCATTTCAACAAGACCAGTACATGCTGGTGACAAGATTCTGATTTAGTTGCTTGACTCCAAATAGAAGCCATCTCTGGTACTATAAGACCTTCTTCCTTCCTCCTGTAGGTTCAAATTTCCCTGATCTATGAGGCAAGGGCAGAAATAAGTGCTCCCGAAGGAAGGTGAAACTGTAAGCCATTTGAGGCTGAAATGGAAGGTGAACATTTTGCCTAAATTCAACTGAAAAAAAAAAAAAAAGGTATTTTTGTTAGCTAAAATTGTCATCCCCTGGTCCTATTACACACATCTATCACAATGTCAGCCTTAAAATACTGTTAAATCCTCATGACTTTATAATGCCGGCGGAACAAACAACTGAGAGCTGTGATTAAAGTAAGTTTTTCTTTTCTCTCCTTGGAACTCCTGAAGTTTCATTTAGTGACAGATGCATTTCTTCAGCTGCGGAATAAAAACATGAGCGCATTTGGTGAACTTTTCTGTTTATATTTAAATAAAGCATATGTCTAGAATTTAAGTGACAGACACATTCAGTTTAGAGATTTGTCATTGGGTGTGGGGGTGACCCATGACCTTAAGACCAGCACTCAGGAGACAGAGGCAGGCAGATCTCCGAGTGAGTCTAGCTTCTCTACAGAGGGAGTTCCAGGGCAGACAAACCTCCACAGAGAAATCTGCCCTCCCAAAATTAATTTTTTGTTCAGTTAACCTGATTCATCATTTTCTTCCACGTCCCTTATAGAGGAATGCCTTTTTTTAAAAAAAAATCTGTTTTTAATCCCTCATCCTCTGCCCCTCAACCCATTGCTCCTTGGTAGATTTGATGTGCAGGGACAATAGAGAAGATAGCGGAAGGATTAGGAGGTACAATGAAGTTCCTGCTTGTGTCCTGTTATGGGCCGGCTCATGTAGATGGTTCGGGCTCAGTCTAGACATGAATCAGGAGATGGAAACTGGACAGGCAACTCATGGCAGAGACCCCCAAAGCAGCAGTTCCAAGCTCATCCTTGGTCTCCTAGCCAGGAATGGCAAGGGGGAGCTATGGAGTCCTACCTCTTTCTAAATGAGTGCCTGCTTAGAAGCTGCCATTGAGGCTATGCCAGTGCCTGGCAAATACAGAAGTGGATGCTCAGAGTCATCTACTGAATGGAACACAGGGCCCCCAATGGAGGAGCTAGAGAAAGTACCCAAGGAGCTGAAGGGGTCTGCAACCCTATAGATGGAACAACAATATGAACTAACCAGTACCCCCCAGAGCTCGTGTCTCTAGCTGCATATGTAGCAGAAGATGGCCTAGTCAGCCATCATTGGGAAGAGAGGCCCCTTGGTCTTGCAAACTTTTTATGCCCCAGTACAGGGAAACACCAGGGCCAAGAAGAGGGAGTGAGTGGGTAGGGGAGCAGGGCGGGGGAGGGTATAGGGGACTTTTGGGATATCATTTGAAATGTAAATAAAGAAAATATCTAATAAAAAATTTGAAAAGAAGAAGAAGAAGCGACCGTTGAGGATGGGACTCTAGTCTCCACGCCTCCTCTTTCCAGCGAATAGCTTTGGAACTGGAGCTCTAGATTTTCATTGTGAAAATGGACTATACACATCCACCGATTTCAGTCCTTTTCCTAAACTATTTCAGAATTATTTTTTCAGAGGAGATATATTAATATGGCATCAAAGCCAAGGCTCTGTTTTGGCCTTTTAAGTAAAGATTTTTTTTTCTTCCTGGGGGCAGGGGAGAAATATACCGGTGGGTAAAGAGGCTCCATTCTCTCCTCTCCTAAGAGTTAATCTTGTTGAGTTCTTATTTTGTGCCACCTCTTAGGTGGTCAGCCATGTCATGATGGAGCTGAACATCTTCTTCCTAGCCACCACCTGTCAGAAACTCTCTGAAATGGGTGATGAACTCAAGCTTTATATGTTCTATGAGAAGCACACGGCAACAGAAGTAGCTGCTAACGTTATGGGTGAAGAATGGAAGGGTTATCTGGTCCAGAGCAAGGTTGGGAAGGATACACAAGGTGTCCCATGAAGCAAGTGGTCTCGACCCATGGTGTGATGTGCCTGCTATGGAGTAAGGGCCATTCTTGCTATAGACCAATGGGAATAGGAGAGAGGAAGGACAAGACTGTTCACAGATGCATTGTGGGTGGAGGATTCTTAACTTGTTTATTGTACAAAATGGAGAGAAGGGCATTGCTGGACTGACATATAGTGCTGTGTTTCAGTGGGTTGGGTTCCAAAGGAGCTAGCAGAATCAGAAAGATGACGTTCACCAATGTGCTGTCAGCAAGCCCATAAACAAAAATGGTAAGAAGTCCAGGACCGAAACACCCAAGAATCATTGTCTTGTCACTGCAAGAGTCCTGCAACACAAACACCAATGTGTTGTTCTGAAGGAAAAAAAAATGTGCTAAGAAAAACAAGGGGAAGTTGCAGGAGATGCTAAACTTTGGGTCAAGAGAATTGAAGAAGCCAAGCGGGCACGAGAGACTCCGGAAACAGTTTGCCGCAAACAAACTGGCTGTCCTTAATGAGAGTTTCTACTTATGAGTCCAGTCAAAAACAAGTCTATGAGTAACAAAGAAACGATCAGACCTTGAAAAAACAACCTAATCCACTTGGCTTGGTCAGTGCCCTGGCTAAGAGGAAGGCTGATGAACATTAAACCACACCAAGGAGATGGAAGGAATAATTACTCCTTTAATGAGAAATTGTACCTTCCTCCCAGGCTCCCTGTTCTCCATTCAATTGCTTATGCAGCACAGCCACATAACTTTTCGTTGTTGTTATTGTTGTTTTAAATTTTTCTTGACAGGGCTCCTCACTATTCTTCGGAAGCTCCACCCCCTTACAATGCTGCTGTGTATCCCCCACTTGGTTGCTCGGTGACTCTGGTTTTTTTTTTTTTTTTTTTTTTTTTTTTTTTTTTTTTTTT
>NC_034593.1:62081456-62084372 GCF_900095145.1 Mus pahari
GAACTCACTTTGTAGACCAGGCTGGCCTCAAACTCAGAAATCCGCCTGCCTCTGCCTCCCGAGTGCTGGGATTAAAGGCGTGCGCCACCACGCCCGACTCGGTGAGCTCTTTATGTAACTCAGAAGGCATGGCTTTCTCTTTTCCTCTTCCTCTTCCTTCTCTGGCATCTGCTGGGATTTAGCTGTCTGTCTGCCCTGGAGTTCTTCTTTGAAACTCTGATAAAATTGCCCTTGAGATTTCTTCTGAGTCTGTCCTTAAACTGTTTTATTAATGATGGTAAAAGCCGTGAGAAAGGACTCCAATCTCCCCAGTGGATGAGACAACTCAGGTGGGGCTTCCAAAAATTTCCAGCAGCTTCTTCGGTGATCCCCAACACTAGAAAATTCCTCATTTCCAGTAGCCTTGGTAATACGGGAAACTGAGGGTGTCTTTGGGTTTGATGGAAATTTCTCTGTTCTTGCTGAGTTTAACCTGAGGGTGGAGGGATGGGGTGGGGACCAGGATTTTAGAGAACAGTTATCAATGTTGTCTTGTGCCAGTGGCTTTCTGGTTCTTGTCACTCACACTTGAACAATGAAGTTTGTTCTGTGAGTTTTAGAGAGAAGTTTATTATAGATTCTTGTGTGGGAGGAAGAGAAAGGGGTGGAGTTTGGCAGAGCTCCTGCATATGCAGGGGCATGTCTCTGCTAGTTTGGAAGCCTTTAAAAGGAGCTAAGGTACAAACTGAGGTGGGTCTAGAGGGGGATGAGGTAATCAGCGTGACTGGCTCATCTATGAGGTGCCCAGGTGGCACCTCTCAGTTTTGACCCTATTCTTTTGTAAAGGTAACTTTCTGACAAAGGCAAGAGATAATGAAGGACCAGGAGTCAGGATGCTCATCTGGCATTCCTGGGCGCCAGCAAGGTCATTCTCAGAGCTGCTGCTGCGTTGGGGTCCCAGCTCTACCTGACCAGCTTCTAATTTCGATTCTCATCCCTGGGAAGAAGGAGGAGAGCCACTGATCAATTTCAGTGGGTCCTTGGGACATCCTCTTGCTTCAGGATTTGTGAACAATCCCTTCAGTCTTGTGGTTCTGCCTTGGTTACTGATCCAGATTGGGGCCAACCTCACACTGGCCACACTGTGCCAATTCACTTCTCTTTCCTGTCCTTCCCTCTGATAACTTTTGGGAGTGCAAGCCAGTTCCAAGGAAAGATCTTCTCAATCTCCCCAGAATCACTTAACTTTTCTGACTCTGCATTTCCCAGGCAGGAGTCAGCTTAACTTTACTGTTTGATATAGAGACTGAAAACTACATACATGTCCAGGCTCTCCCAGTGTCCACTGAAGCACCCGACCACTGTTTACCAGATGTAGGGTGAAAGAACAGATGGATAGATAGCTGGAGGCAAGTTTGTGGTTTTGTCCATAGTATCAATGCTTCTCTTGATCTGTCCCCTCTTTAAATAGTTTTTAACCTAGAGGGCTGCTGGTCCCAGTCTTCATCATTTTCTCTGTAATTTCTCCATTTTTATCACATATTGATTGTATCTTAAATTTTTCAGGTGAAATTACGTTTTCAACTCAGAGACACACAACTGTTATTCTAGGTTATGCTGCTATAGCATTGTTAGACAAAAATCTTTACAGCTTGTTTGGCTCAGAATTTGTTGCTGTCTTAAAACCTTTGAACTGAACATCTGAAAGAGACTCAACAAAGACCTTGGAATGGACTTTGAGGACTCTGTAAACTTCTTGCAATGACTTATAGTCTTTCAGTCTATCTGTGAAGGAACGAGAACTGGATGGGACAGTCGGGGATACTGCTATATTAGAAATCTCTATTCAGTTTATCAGCATAAAAGTATCATTTTCTGAAACTATAGCTCTACACGAGCATATATGAATTTATCTTGTAGACTCAAGTCATGGTTTCCCTGGTGGAGTCAAAGAGAACACAGATGTCAGTCACTTTTAACCTCATTTCTGCAAAAAGTTAAGACTTTTGGATTTCATGATTGTTAAGGTTCAACTAGCACCTAAGTCATTTTCCATCAGCTTCTTTCCCAGTATGCTAAAATTAAAAACCTTGTGACTTTTGCAGACAATATGGTAGCACATGTCTGAGGAAGTTAAACCATAATTTTGCCCCAAAATATCATTATCTCTTATGTATATATTTCTAGCTAGATCCATTATTTTAGTTATTTTATTCCCAAAGTGATACTAAAGAATTTACAACTATAGAATCTTTTAATGCAGTTTGGGGTTGAAACTATTACGGCAGTGAAAATAGAATTAGGGAAAGAATCCACATCAAGTAATGGAGTGTTAAGATGTTCTAATTAGAGTTATAATTGTAAATGGAATGGATGAAGATAACAATTTTTTTCTCATCTGGGCGTTTTTGGTTTATATTTTACTTCATTATTCCATGTCCAACTGAATCTAGGCTGAACCCTAAGTACAATAAAAAGGAATGAAGCTCTTCAGAATTGGCAATCATCATGATAACAGCGCGGGTATTATTTTTATATGGGTCCCTCCATGCTGTCACTTCAAGTCACTTCTCAAAGTTTCCCCCAAGCATAGCTTCTCTCTCCTGTGGGACAGATGGTAACAATTCATCACAATTCAGAACCCGCTGTGGCTGTCCACACTTACCTTCTCTTGTCTATTCTGTCTTTTAGATTCTCTGATTGTTCTGCCTTCACTTCACTTTCTTCATTCTTAGCACGTAATTCTGATGTATTGGGGCTTAGAAGAGATGGCTAGGCAACATATTACCCTCTGGTCTTTCCATGTTAAACACACACACTGCCCATGCTTCTTCCTGTTTGGCACTTTCCCGCTCCTCCCGCTCCTCCCGCTCCCCCACTCCCCCTGCTCCCCCTGCTCCCCCTGCTCCCCCTGCTCCCCCTGCTCCCCCTGCTCCC
>NC_034593.1:62085087-62109787 GCF_900095145.1 Mus pahari
ATAGCAGAAGATGGCCTAGTCAGCCATTGTTGGGAAGAAATGCCCCTTGGTCTTGCAAACTTTATATGCCCCATACAGGGGAATGCCAGGGCCAAGAAGTGGGAGTGGGTGGGCAGGGGAGCAGGGTGGAAGGAGGGTATAGGGGGCATTCGGGATAGCATTTGAAATGTAAATGAAGAAAATATCTAATAAGATAAGTTTAAAAAAAAAAAAAAGATTCTGCCTGCATATATGCCTGCAGGCCAGAAGAGGGCACCAGACGTCATTATAGATGGTTGTCTGCTACTATGTGGTTGTTGGGAATTGAACTCAGGACCTCTAGAAGAGCAGTCAGTGCTCTCAACTTTTGAGCCATCTCTCTAGCCCCTCTTGCCTCTTCTTGCTGAGTTGTTTATACCACACTCTCCTTTTTTTTTTTTTTTTTTTTTGCTTTGAGCACTCAAACATGTCTCACGTTCTTCATGCTCCAAAGGACTGATTGGCCATCCTAACGCCTTCTTACCCAGTTCTGCCCCATTATTTTTATTCATTTTCCCCCAGTCTTTCATTTGTATTCATTACTCCATCCTGAACATACTACCGATATACAAACATTTTTGTTTCAGAGGTTATGTTAAGCAAAGGTGAGACCAGAAACAACCCTTGGCCTTGTGTTAACAACTGTGGGCCAGCCAGCAAGGCAACTCTTCTGGTCTTTTAAGTTGACAGATGGTCTAGACTAGATTCCCACCAGTCAAACTGGGAAGCTCTCTCCGACATATCCTGCATACCATAGGCCCTACAGGCTGGGCTATTTATACTCATAGAGGACTAGTAAATTTGTAGAAATCATTTCCCCACTACTTTGCTATGCTCAGTGACATTCCTTTGACTCAGAAAAGCCCTATTATTGGACTTAGATTCAAGGAACAGAGGAATGGACTCATGTCTTTGCTGAGAGGTAGAGCAAACGGTCATGACACAGCGTGAATATAGGGAAAAGGACCAAAACAATGAGGGTCATGAATGCAGTCAAATCTAACACACAGAGCATCTTCAGATTGGTCAGTCTGAGTCTGATGCACCAAAACTAGTTTTCCCAACATTGCATGCATTCTTCTGTGGACCATTAAGTGGCTAAAACAAGCAGAATTTGTTCCCCATCTGTAGCGAGCTTGATTGTTATGCGATTGGTATTGGCTTCTATTTGACAGTTCACTGATTCAAGATCAGTGCCTTAGGATGTTTTTGGATTCTCTTTTACATCTAGAAAACGGGCTTCTATAGTTACAGCTCCTATTCCCACATTAGTAGTAAGAAGGAAAAGTAGAAGATGCATTCAGTGAACTGAACTTTTTTTTTTTTTTCTCCTTGATCAGCGCTGTGATGGAGGCTGCGTCTGGCCAGATGATGGCTCTGGAGAAAAGAGTTGGATTGGGGATGAGCCAATAACCTCACTGTCTTCTACAACTAGGATGTAGTCTCAGGAGTAGAAAGATCAGGTCTGCATGCCATGCACTCCTTTCCTTCCTAATTATGTATCTGTATGTTCCTTCCAAATGATCTGTCTGTATTGCCATCAGCATCGACTTTATGACTGTTTACCATAAATTGCACACATTCTTTAAATATGATGTTGAATATTTTCCAGGTACTTTAAAATAATGTGTATGTGTGTGTGTATGGTGTGTGCGTGTGTTGATGACTCACTGTCTTCATTTTCTTTTCTTTTACATTGAAAAAGACTTCTTAAAACTAGAGTTACTCTCTTTCATTATATCTGTTGCCTAGTTTGCTTCTAGTATCAAGATTTCTAATTTTAATCTATTAATTTTTTAATTTAATTTTTGATTGGTTAAATAGTCTATAGATTTTGATTTTTATAGGGTCCCTGCTAGTCTCTTGTTTGTATTTGTAAAGAGTGAAAGATAAGCTATCCTTCCCATGGTGCATTTATGTTCATCAGTTAGAAAAATTTCCCATCATCACAACTTTGCTGAAAAGAGTCGTTTGCCTGCCATCTCTGGGGAATTTCTTAGTGAACCTAGCTCTGTTGGTGTTTTGTATGGTACCTGTAAGTGTGAGCTCTCCTGAGGCTGCATGTCCAAACTGCCTTCATGGGCTATACCTACACAGTGTATAGAGAGTCAGAGAGGATTCATCCAAATAGTTAAGTTGCACAAAGAGACGATTATTAAGAATCTGGCTCTGTGGGGAACTAAAAATAAGGCATAATTGGCTTTGGAATCAATTAAAGTCATTAAAAAGGTGTCTTTTAAAAGGTTTCCTACTTTGAATTATTTAAAGATAAATTTAAGAGTATAATGCACTTACTAACAAATACTACCCAATGGGGTTATCAAACTGAATTTTAAAGGAGAGACAAATGATGCTCGCTATGGACTTCTGTATTTTACAAGCACTTCATTTAAGTAAGAATGAACTCTATTTAACTACGAGTTTGCAAACTTTATGTCTCTGTGAATGGAGAAAACTGTAAACTAAGCTTTTATTTTAAGTCACCTATTAATCATTTATTTTATGAAATCAGTTTCTACATGCCTTGGCTTCTCTGTCTAGGATGTGTAGGTGATGAAATTAAATCAGTAGAATTATAAAGGTGTTGCAATATTTATTTGAAAAGGATATAATGACGTCAAAAGGCCTAATTGTTTTAAATAGAATTTAGGTACAAAGTACTATTTTTATAAATCTAAGTGTTATTAATTTTCTCAATTTTGAATGACTGAGAAAAGTAAAACCTATTCTTAGCAACAAAACAAACAATCAAACAAACAGACCACAGAGGTCTTTGTAGTTGAGGCAGGAGGGCTAGTTGGGTTAGATAGCATATTTGCTGAAGAAAGCTTGCCATGGAAGTGTCTAACAGGAATTATCAGCTGAGCCCTCTTAAAAATCACTTAAATTTTCCCTAAAATAAAAAGCATAACTCTAGGACCAAATGTGCCTCTGACTGGGTTTAGAAACTCTTCTTAGGTTTTAGTTACTAAGTAAAATGGTATTAGCTGTGACATTGGATCAGAAGCAAGAACTGCTTTTGCTGGGTGCACATAGAAACGCTGGGAAAAATCCTTAGCAGTGATCTTCTCAGACTTACCTAGGCAGAGGGAGTCGTTCCATTAAGGGTTTCTTTAGGGAAACGTTGATGCTTGTTTGTGAGTCCTCTAAGGGAAATACATTAATTTTGGTAGCATTTTTTTCATTGATTTTTAGGAGAAATTATTTTAATAACCACATATGCTGCAGTGGTTCAGATTATAGTATTGCTTTATTGATTTTTATTTCCTGTGTGTGTTTGACTTAGTGTATGTATGTGTACTAAACATGTACCTGATGCCTGGAGAGACCAAAAGAGGGTGTTAAAAAAATCTCTGGGACTAGAGTTATAGATGGGTGGTTAAAGTTGCCAACTGGGTGTTGGGAACTGAACTTGGACCCTCTGCAAGAACAGTGTGCTCTTAACTAGTGAGCTATTTCTCCAGCCATGTAGTGTTACTTTTAATATTTATCTTTTCCAATCTTTCTCACATTTTCTTAGGCATAAGAAAGGATCCGGGGCTGGTGAGATGGCTCAGTAGGTAAGAGCACCCGACTGCTCTTCCAAAGGTCTGGAGTTCAAATCCCAGCAACCACATGGTGGCTCACAACCATCCGTAACAAGATCTGACACCCTCTTCTGGAGTGTCTGAAGACATCTACAGTGTACTTAAATATAACAAATAAATAAATCTTTAAAAAAAAAAAAAAAGAAAGGATCCACAGTTTCCCTGTAGATTCATAACTGTGGGAAAAATGGTGATGGCCACTATCAGAAATGCAACAATCTAGAGAAATAAAACCAGAAACTAAAAATAACTGACAGAATCCTGTTTTTAAAGACTTATATTATCATATTGGTTGCTTTTGTTGCTTTTAGTTAAAATTATGCATAAAAGGTTAACTGTAATCCTTTGGTCAAACAGTAATAGTCATCTCTGTTGCTATAAATTCTAAGCTGATAAGTCATCTTCACAAAACAATAGGATGTAGTTTATTATCTAGTATGAAACTATAATAGGAAAATGTAATATTTTAGATTTAGTGAGAATGCTATTGAAGATTTATTGGTGTGAGATATTGTTTATTATCTTAGTTCCCATGCTTTCCTTCTGTGACTAACTAACTATTCAACTTTACTTAGAGTTGAAGAGAGTAGAAGTCAACTTTCATGAAATCAAACCCAAATCCTGTAAATTTATTGTGTGCACTAAGGCCATGGTAAGGCTTCACTGAAGTTAACTAAATTCTAGGTAATCTGGAAACTATATTCAAAGATTTGATTTAATTATGTGATAGAGCTAATAAAAGAATGTTGGTTTTTATTTTAGATGGTTTGGGAGTTAAATTGGAATTATGATGTTTTATTGGGTCTTTAGAGCACTCTTCTGACATTTCTAGTGATCTTCATAAACTTTCATTACCCTATATCACTTTATGAAGCTACAGGGTCTTCATAAATATGCAAACTAGCTTAATAAGAGGTGTCTGCAGTAATCACCCATCACTTTGGTATTGAAAGGGCACCAACCTAGCCAATAAAAATGTCTGCTGGTGGAGTGGTCTGTGGTCGTCCTCATCCCAGTGCTTATTCCCTTAAACTGTCGAAATAATAGAATAATATTTGTATGAGAGGGATGACTGTTATGTTCATTAGGCTTTACGGCTTTGGTGTAACTACATTTCACAAACCTGTGAGCAGTCTTTATAGGTGGAGAGCTACCTCCTGATAATTTTATTTCCTTATACCTTATGTTTGAGAAATAAGCTATGGGAAAATTAAATGGACAAAGCATTGGCTTTAAAGTGGATAAGAAAAGAGACATGCCTGTTTGCTTTTTATTTATGTTTTGAGAAAGACTTTTAGTATTTAACCCCAACTTGTCTCTTTGTGTAGTCTAGGAGATCTTTAAACTCATGGCAGTTCTTCTGCCTCTGCCTCCTGGATGCAGGGATAACAGGTGCCGTGCCTGGTGACAAGATATGCCTACAGAATAAAATCTTCAGTGAGGAGCTCCTTCAGAATATGTCCAAATGTTCTACCGGGAGGCATTCTGTATTCATATTTTCAAAACAAAAATGTTTTGTTTTTGTTTTTAATTAGAAATAATTCTATCTTAATGAAAGAATATAAAAAGTATACAAAGAAGTTCCAGTAACCCTTTGCACGTCTCTGATGACAACGCTTTTCACAACCTAAGGACTCCATTAAACATCAAAATGCAATCATGGAGCAGTCTATGGGATTTCTCCAGATTTCACAGGTTATGCATTTATATCACGTGTGTGTGTGTGTGTGTGTGTGTGTGTGTGTGTGTGTGTGTGCAGTTTTGTCACATGGGTAACTTAGTACAACAAGAAACAGAATCAGTTAGAAGTCGTAATTTTGGGGGGCTGGTGAGCAGCTTAAAGGCACTTGACACCAAGCCTAACAACCTGAGTTCCATCTCTTGGACTCATACAATAAAAAGAGAGCAAAGTCTCATAGGTTTTCCCCCAACTTTTGTGTGCACCATAGTAGGCGCTACTTTTATTTACCTGAGTGTGGCCTGCAGGGCCAGGCTTTAGGTTTTGAGTTTTGAGGAACCATAGGTATATTTTCCCACTGTGTGTAACATTTGACCATCCACATCAGAAGTGCAGGTTTCTATTTCTATACCACCCCACTTCTTTTTTTTCATTTTCCCTAATTTACAAGATTTAAGACCATACTCCCTGATGTTACATAACAGTAGCCATGGATGAGAGAAGAGACTCCTCAGAGATGCTGATCCTGCAAGCAGCTTAGTGACTCAGCTTCCTGAGCTGGTCCCATTCTGAGGCAGGCTTTTTGATGGCACAGTTGCCTAAGTTGCTCATGATTTTGCTTCTCTGTGTTATCCAATGTGCTCATTGCTTCCCTAAGCCAGACTTGAGTCCAATTGTTTCTTTGGTCTCATTCAGGAAAAACCACATGGCGTCCTAGTTTGTATTTTGAGTTTGTACATACTAGTCATCTGACCAACTTCTAAAGGGCTTTGCCTCTGTAGCCTTTTATTTAAATATTTCATTCTCTATTAAATGATTTTTGCACAATTTAAAAAACAAACAAACAAACAAACAAATAAAAAACCCCAAACAACTCGATTGTAAATTCTTATGTCTCAAAGCAGGTCTTGCTATCAGAATATATCTGATAGTCCAAATCTATCCTTTTAAGAATGTGAGGGGTGATATAAGGGCATTAAAAAAAGTCCAGCTTTTGGTCTAAGGTTAAAATGAAAGTGGAGCACATGAACTCTACTGTAGCCATCACCACCATTGTCACTGCTGCTCACATGCTGCCAGTCACTCTTCACATATGTATGCCACAGGGCACTGCAGGTCACATTGATAAGTAGGCAGGATCTGCAATTTTACAGCCATTTTGAAAAGCTGAACACAGGTAGAACTTCTTTTATCACATTTCCTTGGGGCTAACATCCTGTCGGCTCATCACTCTTGGTTTGTAGCAACTCTCAGTCATTTTTCTCTTACATGTCTTTCATTTCATCAGTTTACACAAACTCACCTAATTGAATTTTTTTGAGGGAAGCCTTCTGTTTTCTGGTGTGATGGAGGTGCTGAGAGGAAACCCGTGGACACCTGGTAGAAGTTATATGTGTAAGGTGACAGCTTAATGCTGACAAATGTGCTAGACAATGTGGTGTAGCTCTCTTTGGTCTCTGTAGAGGACTAAAATCTTCTGAATGCTATTCATCTGGAGGAAGAGGCTAGCTTGCAGTAGGCAGTAAGAGAAAAGAACCCGTACTTAAAGCTAGAAGGTGCTTCAATGTGTTATGGCAGGACTGTCATAGTTAAAAAAGGTGTGTTAGATATAAAACACCACAGCCAGGGTTCTAAGGATGACTTAAAACAATGTATGCAGCTGGCTATGAGACACTCAAGAGACAAGACAAGAAATAGATAGGCTCTGAGAACCAAGGACAGTGTCAGCAGGCCAGCTGGCTAGCTTCCCTGGAAGACCTTTGCCCCTGAGTGCTATTGCTTGTTCCACGTGTCCGTGCCTAACACAGCTAATGATAACAGCAATGCTGTAAATATGGCTTCTAACGATGCCGTTCCCTTGCCAGGAAGGACACCCTAAGACCATCCTGGAGACATGCAAATAACCAGTAACACTACAGATGATTTTTGATAACAATAAAGAATAAAGAAAGAGTCTAATGTAATTAGTTTCATTTGAGAATAATATTGGTGGGTAGTAATGCTTGCCAAGTGACTAATGACCAACAGATTTGAATTACAGATGGGCAAAGGTGGACTTAAAGCATCTCTAAGTGGGTGTGTGATTCATGGACAGTGACTTACATTCTTAGTTGGGTCAAGATGACATGCACAGAGCATTTGAGCTCTCCATTGGCTTGGCCTATGATAGCCCAAAGACATGACTAATATCACAGCGGTCTTCTGTCCATGTTTCCCTATAGTTTTTCAAAAGCTCTAGGCAAGGATGTTTGATAGCTTTTTCTTCTCTTGGAAAATCCCTTCCACTCTTGGAACTGTCTCTCATGTTTCCTCAGTTTCTCATTTTTCTTCAATTCATCTTAATACTTCTTCTTTACAAAAGCCCATGAAACTCGTGTTTTAATTGTCACTGGCATGAAACCACAATCTTGGAGTCACTGTCCCAGGTTGATCTTTGGTGACTGCTGGTGACTTTTGGGCCAAGCACAACTGGGCTGTGAAAGGCTCCATGATGCCAAAAAACTCTGTAACAGGCTGAACACAACACAAAATTCTGTACCTCCAGATTCTTTTCTAATGTTTGCCTACTTGGTAGCAACGAGCCAATTGCAAAGATTTTGCCTCAAGAGAATGATGTTTCCTTCCGTCTAAGGCCAGAAACAGGACTGTAGTAAGTCATCCATCATAAAGACTTAGGTTGCTCTTTCCTAGGAAAGGGATTTTACTCAATTGTCAAGGAGAACGCCTAGGATTAGCATAAGATAGGAACATCTGAAGGGAGTAGAAACTGGAAAGGATTAGTTTGAGTTATCTAAGATTTTGCTAAAAGCTGTATACACCATGGGCAAACTTTTCAAAACATACTCACTACCCTTTTCTTTATCCTTTTATTCTCCACTGTTTGCAGTGAATTAGTCTCCTTGTAAGTTTCTTTGAGGAGTAAGGTGAAAAAAAAGAAAAAGAAAAAGAACAGAAAAAAAATGCCTTTCCCTGTATCAAGTGAAAAGAAAGGCAGGGCAGGTGGGCATCTTTAATTTGTGTTGACAAACATGTACTAAAAAACTTATCATGAGTTTTGCAGTCGAATGGATGGAACTAGAAAATGTCATCTTGAGTGAGGTAAACCAGACCAAAAAGGACAGGCATGGTATGTACTCACTGATAAATGCATATTAGCCATAAAGTGCAGAATACCCATGATGATCCCAATAGTCCTGAAGAAGTTAAACAAGAAGGAAGGCCCAAGCAAGGATGCTTGAATCACACCTAGAAGGAGCAACAAAATAGAGATAGGAGGCAGAGGGAGGAAGGAGTGGGAGAGAAAGGGGAATGTGGAGGCAGGATCAGGTGTGGGGAGAGACAGGGGAGAGGCCCAGAGGGCCAGAAGAATGAATGGAAATCTCCAGCTGCAGGGATGGGCTGAGAGTCAGGGGAGTCTGGGAGAATCTCTAGGAAGTCCCAGAGACCTGGGGTAGGGGAGGCTCCCAGGAGTCAATGCAGGTGACCTTAGTCAAGATGCCTAACAGTGGGGACATGGAACCTGAAGAGGCCACCTCCTGTAGCCAGTCAGAGGAGGGATAAGGACATCAACCAACCTACAAAAACTTTTGACCCTAAATATTTCCTGTCTAAAAGAAATGCAGGGATGGGGCAGAGACTGAAGGAATGGCCAGCCAACAGCCAGTCCAACTTGAAGCCCACCCCAGGGGCAAGCACCAATCCCTGAGATTATTAATTATACTCTGTTATGCTTTCAGACAAGAGCCTGAGTCCTCTGAGGCTCTGCCCAGCAGTGGACTGAATCAGATGCAGATACCCACAGCCAAATATTAGATGGGTGTTGGGTACACTTATGGAAGAGTTGGGGTAAGGATTGAAGACCCTGAAGGAGAGAGAAATTCCATAGGAAGACCAACAGAGTTATCTAAGCTGGACTCCTGGGATCTCTCAGAGACAGAGCCACCAACATAAGAACATATGTGGGCTGGAGCCCCCATCACATTTATAGCAGATGAGCATCTTAGTCTCCATGGCTGCCTTATCTTGTCTTGCCTTGCCTCAGTGGGAAAGGATGCACAAAATCTGGCAGAGACTTGATGTGTCAGAGGGGGGGAGGGACTCAGAGAGAGGGACTGGGATGGAGAGCAACATATGGGATGTAAATAACCCCCCCCCAAACCCCAAAACCAAAAAACACCAACAAAAACATCTTATTGTCCATTTGTTTGTATCATGCACCACAGTACCCACTACGTTATTTAGTTTGCCATTAACTTTCTGCTGGTGATTGCGAATTAAATGTCACTACAACAGCCATGGTCTTAATCAGTTTGGGCTGATGCAACAATAATTGCTTAGATCAAGGGTCTTAATAAAGCCATTTTTCTCCTAGGAGTACAAGGCCAAGCTGCCGCAGATTCAGTGTTTGGTGGTGGCTCACTTTCTGGTTTGTAGGCCTCTCCTTTACTGACACAGTCACCCACGCTCAAAGAGACAAAACCGTTTTCTAGAATTCCTTTTATTAATTTTTATGTTTTGAAAATCAGCGTACAAAGTAGTGAGTTTTATCACTGAATTCTCCTGCGTGCTTTGCTTTGCTGACCTCTTTCTTCATCCCTCTTATTGGTCACCTCCTCACTTGAGTTCAGTGCCTTTTGGTTTCCTATAGTATGTATCGTATTATAGGGCTCCGTTTAAGAACACATTAATTATTAATTTCTTTCCAACTTCCTCATAAAGTAATATTGTAGGTTAGGATTTTCTTCCTCCCTCCCTCCCTCCTTCCCTCCCTCTCTCCCTCCCTCTCTCCCTCCCTCCCTTTCTCCTTCCTTCCTTCCCTCCTTCTTCCCTCCCTCCCTCCCTCCCTGCCTCCTTCTTCCCTCCTTCCCTCCCTCCTTCCTTTCCTTCTTCCTTCCTTCCTTCCTTCCTTCCTTCCTTCCTTCCTTCCTTCCTTCCTTCCTTCCTCCCTCCCTCCCTCCCTGCCTCCTCCCTCCCTCCCTCCCCCCTCCCTTCCTTCCTTCCTTCCTTCCTTCCTTCCTTCCTTCCTTCCTTCCTTCCTTCCCTTTAAGGTTTATCAGTTTTTATGTATATGAGTGCTTTGTCTGCATACACACCTACATACCAGAAGTGGATTTCAGGTCACATTATAGATAGTTATGAGCTGGAAATTGAACTCGGGACCTTTAGAAGAGCAGGGAGCCAGTGTTCTTAACTGCTGAGCCATCTTTCCAGCCCTAGTAGTTTAGGGTTTCAACATAGGAATTTCCAGGGTAACCCCATCAGTCCATAATGTTGATCGGCAGTCTCATTAGTGGCTCTTGGAAATTGACTATGACCCGTAGTTTGAATATTTTTCTATCCCAAAGGACAATCAGTTTTGACCACCTACCTCAGCTAAAGACAGCAGAGTCCTGACAATCTGTTTCATTAGTTCCTTTAAAGGTGGTGTATGAATGTGACTGCCACAGTTTTATAGGCAAAAGCAGTGAAACACTTATGTGAGGGTCACAATAGCTATGCAAAGGTCCTGCTTAAGTGATTGGGTGACCATGGGTCCTCATTCAAACTGTTTCTCTGTTCACTCACAAAGCAAGTCTCAGAGAACTCATTCTTCCGGGGTCTTTAGACTTTTTGTTATTGAAAAGGGTAATAAGAAAACTGTTTCAGAAAGCAATTTCAAAAGTAATTAGAAAATACTTCTCGTGTATAGGATAGCATGCTGATATTATACAGAGGGAATCTGGGCCGGCCTATCTCACTGTTACCAGTGCAGAACATGTTCAAGTGTTAGTGCACATCGAGGTTCATTCTGGGAAATATCCATTTAGTAATGTCCAGGGAACATGGAATGAGACATGCTCAGGACTAGATGTGTTCATATGCGAAAAAGATTAATTAACCATGGAGTCGTTTCCACTTCAAAAATCAATAGACAGGCATCTTTTTTGAAATCTTTTATGAAATATAAAAGGTCAAGATTTATGTATTTACTTTCTCTTAATGTTACTTTATTATAAAACTTATTAAAACAACAAGAAATAGGGCAAGAGATTATTCACAGAAACCTAATTGATATTCCTTTTTTATTAACTTTTTATTGATTCTTTGTGACTTTCACATCATGAACCCCAATCCCACTCATTTCCCCCTACCTCCATATTTACTCTCTGCCCTTCAACCTACCCCCCCCCCCCACACACAAAGAAAGCAAAAATAAATAAATAAATAAATTGAAAACAGCTTTCCTTGCCAATGTTCATTACCATGAGTCACTGTCTGGTTTGAGGCCTCTGGCTTCTGCTACACTATCAACACTGGATCCTCACTGGGATTCTTCTTAGATATCCTGTTGTTGCCCTGTGTCATAGAAATCCTGCAGCTTTGGTTCTACAGGATTTGCCTCTTCGTGCTCCATAGCACGTAGTTCATAGAAGGGGTAGGATTTCTCTGTGTAGCCCTGGTTGTCCTGGAATTTTTTCTGTAGACCAAGCTGGCCTTGAACTCACATAGATCCATCTGCCTCTGCCCTCAGAGTGTTAGGATTAAAGGGGTGTGCTACCATTGCCTGGCTCAACCTATTAAACAACTCAGGATTATTTGCTGAGGATTGGTACCACCCACAGTGGGCAGGGACTTCCCACATCCATTATTCATCAGGAAAATGCCTGACAGATTTGCCTACAGGCCAGTCTTACAGAGGTATTTTCTCAGTTGAGAGTTCCTCTTCCCAAATGACTCCAGCTTGTGTCAACTTGACAGAGGACCAACTAACATGAGATCTAAGAGGCTGGTGACTTCTAGAACCTGGAAGAAGCAAGGGCACACTTGGAGAGGAAGTATAGAAGGGATGAAGCTGTGTTAAAACCTCAGTGCCCACGTGTAACTTCTAGATTTCGGTTATATTGTTCTAAGTGTGTGTGCCTCAAAGCTGCAAGGTTTTAATAATTTATTACAGAAAAGGAAGCGCCTTTCTCACTTACTTCTCCACTCCCTGATTATTCAATTCTTAGAGAAGACATCTGGAGGTATATATTTATAATGTTAATTACTATTTCCTAATCATTTACATGATTTGATACAGCAGTTCATACTTCCACTTAAATGCCATACGCAGGCACTAGATTTTACTATTAAAAATTTCTCACCTGTAATGAAAGCCGATGCCCTCTTCTGGTGTATCTAAAGACAGTGACAGTCTACTCACATACATAAAATAAATAAGTCTAAAAAATTATAAAAAATTCCAGTTTGATTGATGAAAAAATTAGCACCTCAATTTAGTTTTAATTTACATATCTGTGATAGCTAGTATAACCAACTACTTTTTCTAGTGTCCAACTCTTCAAATTTTCCTCTATTTCAGCATTTCTAATGTTTGCCCATTAATTTTTTAAGCAATAGGTCCTCTTTGAATCTTACAGGCCACTTTTCCTCTGTTATACAGGTGGCAAACACTTTTTCGTTGGTAAGTTATCCAACTGTTAAAGACAGCTTTAGGGGAATTGGGGGGAAAGGTGGCACAGTGGAGCACTTGGTAAAGGAGCATGCAGTTGCCAAGTAGGGCTGATCCTCAGGCCACAGGAGGCTGAGACCACTATCAGCCACCTTCCCCTGCTAGGGGAGGATAGGTCCGGGCTATGAGGCTGCCTGTGGTCTGCAAACATGATGTACCACCCCTGTGGGGTGACTGTAACCTAGGTCAGGGTGTTTGAAGCAGCCTGAAGCTCCCTTGGATCCTGCCCCCCAGATGCCTCGCCTAACCACACAATCACCCTGCAACAGGGCGGTATCTGAGATGAGTCTCAACAATAGTCCAGTATTTATGGTGCTTCGGAAAGAAGCCTTGGACCAGCTAAATGACTCATTGCAATAAGTATTTGCATGTACAACTATGCGGTGTACCACACAGGAGTTTGCAATTCCACTTTAATTATAATGCCACAGAGAAATGGGAAAGATGGCAGCATAAGGGAGGGTGGTCCTCGGAGGACCACCAGAGATGCATGCCTTGCTCTCTGCCACCAGCTAGGCCAAGGCTGCCAACCCTTGGCCAGTGGCTTGGAGCTGCAGCAGCAGCTGCTGCTGTCCCTGCTTGCTCTACTAGAGGGAGGAGAACATAGGTGTGCCCAAGGGCTGCAAAGATAATGGTTGTTCCTGGGGTAGCTGCTTGGGGGCCATCGCTGAGGACAGGGTGATATACAGTCGCTGGAGCTCTGTGCAGGTACTCCTCCAGAGCATACTGCCCAACCACGTGATCACCTTGACTCTGAACAACAACAAGGTATCTGAGATGATGCATGGTTCATTTTCTGGATAAAGTCTCCTTGAAAGACCTTCATGGTCAGTGCTGCTTCCTGCCAGAAGTCAACTTGAGGTCTATGTTCCCTGCTGCCATTGGAGGCTATTGGATGTATGTTGTCCATGTTGCCAGAAAACCAAGACTGCTACGAGCAAGGAAGCTTCTTTTGCAGCAGCATTGATGACTGCAGGCTCATAACTGAAAGTGAGAGACCTTGAGAGCTTCAGTGGCAACCTCCCCCATGCCCCACCACCACTAAGAAGGAGAAGGAGGAGGAGGAAGAGGAGGAGGAAGTGGAGGAGGAAGAGGAGGAAGAGAAGGAGGAGGAGGAGGAGGAGAAAAAGAAGAAGGAGGAGGAGTAGGAGGAGGAGGAGAAGGAAAAGGAGGAGGAGGAGAGGAGAAGGAAGAGGAGAAGAAGGAGGAGGGGGAGGAGGAGGAGGAAGAGGAGAAGGAGGAGGAGGGGGAGGAGGAGGAGGAGAGGAGAAGAAATAGTTCAGACAGGAAGCTATTGAAGGGAGTCCTTAAAAGTTGTGATAAAGATCCTGAAGTGTAGCTCTTCACAATTGATGGCATCTGGTTATGGGATGGGGAAGGACTCAGTTTTCATTAGGGGCTGGTCAGTGGAAGTAGGACCGTGCTCCAGTGAGTATATGGATCACAAAGATTTGGCTTGGTGTATTTTTTATTATTTTATTTTTTGTTGGGGGAACAACGGTGGAAGATGGGTCTGGGAGGAATGGGAAGTCAATGTGATCGAAGTGCACGGTAGAAAATTCCCAAATAACCAGTACAAATATTAGGTTGGGAAAAAAATAATGCTTAAACCAAGTTAAAAGGCACCAGAGGCTGGACGCCTCGCCTTTGCTAATCTGTCATCAAGGACACGGAGTATTCCTGGAGGGACATTGGTCTTCAGTCAGTGTTGGAAATCTAAAGAAGCTGGTTCTGACATCAGTGAAGAACTCCTTCCCAGCAGGAGCAGGGGAGATGAGCCTGTTGGAAACAGTGTAAACCAAGTGAGAAACAAACAAACAAACAAACAAACAAGCAAAACCAATCCCCACAAACTGTGTCCTTTTGTCTGGGACTGTAATAGAAGGTGCTTCGCACCCATTAAAGTGGTCCAAACAGTCCCCCACAGACAGGCCCATAAGCCAACTCAGTGTAGGCAACCCCTTAATGGGACACTTTGCTCAGGTAACTGTAGATTGTGTCAAGTTGATAATCAAAGCTAAACCCACCTGGCTAGCCTCCAATTTGGGGAACGCCTCCTGCTTCAGCCTCCCCAGTGCTGGGGTTACTTGCACCTCCACGTGCAACTCCCTTTATAAAGCGCGTGGAAGTAACGTGTTCGCGTCTTCTGCACCCGTCGCTCAAGAGAATCTCTGCTCTAAACTTAAAGCACGTAGGCATTAGTTTCCCTTGCATTACCCCAAGATAGAGCTTTTAGCATTTGCATAGAAAATAATACATTTGGTTCAGCCAGCTGTAGCATTTTTAGAAGATGTACGGCAACAACAACAACAAAAATATATTGGAATGTAAAAGTTCCATTTGATGTCTGTAGGGAACTAATCTTAGGTCTCTGGAGTTAACTGGTGTAACAAATATAAAAGTGGCAAATTAATATCATTCATTTTATGTTCCTTTAATTATTTCTTTTAAGATAGAGTCTTGTTATACACCCCATGACAGGCTTGAACCTATGATCCTCCTGCTTCAGTCTCCTGGCAGTATGGTTATACGTGTGTGCATCACTACACCTTGCTGATAAATAATAGTTGACGTTTATTGGTATTTTCAAACCGTCCAGCATTTGTTTTGAGCACTTAGCATAAAATAATCTATTATACATGTGATGACTCTGAGGAGAGGAGTAGACATTAGCACTATATAACCAATGAGAAGTTGGAAGCACAGAGATGCTCAGTAACTCCATAAGATCACACAGCTTGACCATGGTAAAATAAGGGTTTGTAGACATGAGGCCTGGCTCCAGGCTGCATGCTCCTGACCACCACGTAACACTTTGTTAATTTATTTTCCTTTCTCCTTGACAACTCTACTGGATCAGTTTCAATTTCTTTACCATTAGAAAGGAAAAAGTTTCGGGTCAGCATTTTCAGACAGTTTCTCTATTCAGCCATGGAAAGTAATTCGAAGTTGTTCTTCTGGTAATAGATGTGAGACTGTGCCGGGTTTTGCTTTGCATAAGCTGTGTGTGTAATTAAGGAATCTTCAGCTATAGGGCTCTATGGTAAGCAGAAGTCCGTTTGGTATTCCTAGCATCGGGGAAGAGATAATTACGTCTGATGTGTGCAGTTACTTTGCCTTTATTTGGCTAAAGAGATGAGAGCCATTAAAAATCATTTTTAACTTATTTTGCTTCTAGTGGCTAAAGGAGAGCAATGATGCTTTGAGTCATTAATACAGGAAGTTTTAATATTCTGGATTTAAACATATAACTGCACGCTTTGTATGCCCAATACGCAACACTGGATAAGTCCTTTAGATTTGTATAAAATAATCCTGACATGTGCTGTGTAGGTGCTGGAAGCCTTTCCCTTGGTGCTTGGTTCTCCCAGTCTTTTTTTTTTTTTTTTTTTTTTTTTTTTATTTTTATTTTTTAGATTTAATTTTTTTTTTTTTTTTTTTTTTTTAGACTGTGTGCTATGTTAGACATCAAGCTCAGAATCTCCTTCATTCTCACAAAGCCTTGGGAGGAAGGCTCATTGTCTTGGGTTAATTTTTAGCTTATTCTAATTCTCTCCAATCCTAATTCTATGCATGTTATTTCTCTGATTTTATTTTCTGTCTCTTACTGAAAAGAAATTTATAGTATTTTCAAATTTATGTGAAAAATTGCAAACAACTAGGGAACATGATTTTGCCTACCCCCCTACCCCCCACCCCGGATTCTAAGTAAAATGAATCCAATGAATATCCCTGGGAAAGGGTATTCTCAACATACCACTATCATCCAAGTCAGAGAGACAACACTGGCAGATTACCCATTTCGGCCCCTAACTGTTTTCAGGGTTTCGCCACGTGTCCCACCAATGCCCTTTAGAATGATCTAGATTAGATCCACACTGCAAGTCACTGTCAGTCCGTCTGTCTCCTCATCTTCTTTCATCTGGAATCCTTGTCCTATGTCCAAGCTTTGTGCACTGAAGATAACATACAGTTTGTTTTTCAAGAATTCTTCATCTGGAATTGTCTGTTGTTTCTTTATAAAATATTTACTCTATGCATTTGGGGTAGGAATATTACAGAAGTGACTCTGTGTTCTTGTCACGGTGTTCTGCCAGGTGTGACATAAATTCTATTTGCTCCTGGGCTGACGATGTTACCTTTAATCTTTTCACTGAAGAGTCATTTGTCAAGCTGATCCACCACAGAGAGTCTTTTTCATGCTTTATGGTTAATATGTACTTCTGTGGCATTTGACACTTTGCATGTACTCCCTGGTTTCACCACCACTTTAGCAGCCATTAATATTTAATTAGCAGCTAAATTGTCTTTTGCTATGACAGTTGCTATTCCATGATTTTTTTTCTTGCTATGTTGTTTTTTTTTCTCTACATTTGTTAGTTAGCATGCTATTGCAAAGAGCTTTCTTAACTCTTTATTATTTGTTTATTTATATTCGTATTATTTCTTGTCTCCCCTTTTTATCTTTAATAGTTTATAGTTTACATGGTTGTGCATTTTCATGATAAAAGTAACACAGATTTTGTCAGCGTAACTCTGTTAAGTTGATCTTCGTTCTAATTCTGTTTAAATCTTCTCTTTTAGTTTCTGGCTTAATATTTCAGAATGTTTGTCTGCCCTTGTTGCTGCACCTATCTCTCTGAGTGATTCAGCCTGCTTTTGCTGAAGAGTAGAACTCTGAAACAAGGATCTGGGCCGGGTGGTGGTGGCACACGCCTTTAATCCCAGCACTTGGGAGGCAGAGGCAGGTGGATTTCTGAGTTAGAGTCCATCCTGGTCGACAGAGTGAGTTCCAGGACAGCCAGGGCTATACAGAGAAACCCTGTCTCAAAAAAACAAAACAAAACAAAACAAAACAAAAAACCCCCAAAGAACCAAACAAAAACAAAAAACTCCAACAAAACAAAACAAAACAAGGATCAGGTGTAAATGAGCTTGCTGTTTCCAAGTGGGCTGCCCTCAGATCCTTTCCTTACATGGAAATGCAGAGCGTGTGTTCATATGTGTGAAGCTACATAAGCAAATGTCTACATGTCTATTTACTTGTACATCAGTCATTCCAATTGAAAAAGATTCTTTCGACCAGAATGTGCAATGTTATAAGATTTAGTACAATTTTGTCTCCTTTCACATTTGTGACCCCCTTCTTCATACTTGTAGGTATGTCTGTATACTTCATATATCCTTGGTACTAGTAGAATCATAAAGGGGCATTTAATGCCTCAGAACTGGAGTTTAGGGTTGTTGAGAACTTGTACATGTTGCTGAGAAATAAACTTGTGTCTGCTGGAAGAGCAATAAGTGCTTTTCCTCTTCGGCCCCTTAAGAAGCATTTTAAATTTGATCTACTCTCTTAATTATTCATCTCTCACTTAATATTCTGACCAACTGTACCTCTAGTATTTGGGGGTGGGGAGGGAAGGTCTTGGTATGTAGCTCAGGTTGGCCTAGAACTCAAGATCTTCCTGCTGCAGCATCCAAAGTGATGAGACTACAAGCACATGCCACCGTGCCTGGTCCATACACTTAACATCTTGGGCTCCCAGCCTCCCAGTGGACTGATGTGGTCACCTGCAGGGGCATCCTCCATAGCTGTGCCCTTTCACTGTCTACCGAAATCACTTAGGTATTGCTATCCTGAGTAGAGCTGTGTCCACTCCCATCTTGCTCTGCTCCATGTAGCTGGCTTTCGATCGAAATATCCAGAAGGGAAGAAAAGGCGTGCCACCCCTTTGATATTTATCTTTTGTTTGTAGGATAAAGGAGCCCTTATCATCTTATAAAACGTTAATGCCATGCGGAGATGAAGTCACAAGATGAGTGACCTACAAGATCTCAAGCTGCGTGTAGAATGCTCACACACCATCTCCAGTCTTTATTAATTTAGAAACAGTCACATTATCTGAACAAAGGTCACCAACTTTTTCTTTTTTCTTATCAATGGTTTGTTTGGCCGCTTAGCTTCAATTCAGAGCCCCAGGGAGCCCTGTTGGAAGGATGTGTCAGCATCTCCAAATCCCAGGAGGGACATGGCCACATTGTACTCTTGAGTCTGTGGACATATCCTAGAACACAGTTAGGGATGGATATTCAGCAAGAGGAGAGGTTCAGGAAGGGTAGACAGAAGAGGATAAAGATCCTTGCTCACCATGGGCCAGGGTTTATGAACTGAGAGGGACAGGGACTAACAGGCTGCAGGGACTAACAGGCAGCAGTGGGAATATGTGTAGACTCAGCTGCCATCAACCACCAGATGGAACAATGTCAATATTCTCACAATATGTGTACCTGCCCATTGGTTGCTCTTGGGAATGAGGTTTCCAGGCGATGAAGTAGCTGCGGCTGTTAAGTCTGTTCAGTTGGCAGGGTGTTGGGAAAGGAAAGACTAGATAAATTTGCCCAAATACAGTTGGGACAAGACCAATAAGCTTGATGGGAGAGTGGGAGTATCTGAAATATTGATCTATGTCTATTGTGAAGTGTGTCTTGTTCTTTTCTGTCCAGGAAGCATGATCTGTTGGGAATGTTATAGCAGAAAGAGAAATGAAAGATTTGGAAGGGGTTTGGAGGTGAGAAAATATCCCGAACACACTGCCCTTCTGAAGCCCTTTAGTTGTTTGAGGTTCTGGGGATCAAACTTAGGGTCTAATGTATGCCAGGCAAATGTCCTACCACTGGGCAAGATGCCTAGTTCAGAGGACAGAAATCCATATAACACCAAGGACAAAGAAGAGAGGAGACTCATGCTGTCTTGCTCACACAGCTGTCAGTTTTCTTTTGCACCTTAGAGGTGGTGAAGAAAAATTTCCTTATTCTTCAAAAGAAGGCCAGCAGAGGTAGCCAGATGCTGTAGGTAGTGCATATCATAGCACAGTTACTTTAGAGCTCAAAGTACATGAGGATGGTTAGATCCAAGTTACAATGACTTAGGAAACAAGGGGCAGTTCTACAAGAGGTCATAATGGCATGATAAGAGAGATGGTATCTTTGGGAAAACCCACTTAGATAATGATGACACAGGATTATCCCAGTGATGGTGTTTGCAGCCAAGATAAACAAAGGAATGAATGATCGAGTGCAATTATTGGGAAAGTAGAGTTATTTTCTCAACACTTCTCTTCCTTCCTCTTAGTGAATGGGGATTTTCATAGATGGGGAACTCAGTCATAGAAAGATAAGGTGACACCTTTTGCAAACTTGAGTTGAGGATGTGGGTGGGGTTTCTGTTCTCAACATGCCTAGGACCAACCAGTACAAATACAATGGTCCGGGCACTATTCTTTCCATCATGGCCCAGGAGCCACTTCTGGCTTGTCCAGTTCTAAGCTGCTCAGCGTTGGCAGAAACGTTCAAACTTCACTATTTTGCTAGTGACAGTGACTTGGTGGGAATATAATGATCCAGGCCAGTTAAGTTGCAGCCAGCATCTATTTAGCAGTCAGCTCCTCCTGCTTGAATACACCTGCTCAGCAGGCTTGACTGAGATGGAAAGAAATCAAATGGCTTGACCTGGCCACCCATCTGCAAAGAGAGGGTGGTCACTTAGTCCTCCTTGGGATCTGGCCCCTCTAGGGCATTCTGGCATTCCGTTGTTTGCTGCAAACACTGGGTCTCCTGTGCAGCTGCAGTCTCATGCTGAAAGCTTTGCCGTCTTTCACAGAGAAGGCATAATTAAGAACACAGCTGCAAATTGGCTCTTCTCAACAATTTCCCCTGCTGTCCCATAAAATGTGGGAAATATGGGCCAGTACATTGATGAGACAGACTCTTGGGGTTGAATGGTATGTAATCTGCTTACTTCTGGCACTTGGAGATAAGTTTCTGCTCTTCCATTGGAATTTGAAGGGGTGAGTGAGAAATAGCAGTAGCCTGCATAGTCCTTGGGTTGCACGCTTAGGGCAGGCAGGGCAGGAGGGCATGATTGATGCATAGTCTCATGTGAGCATATACTACACAATAAATCCAGGCATCTTGGTGATGACACAGGGTGGCTGGCTCAGCATTAAAAGCAATTGATCTGCTTATCTCTTCCTTGAGTACCTGAAGAAGCGACTCATTGGTTCTGCTCATCAGTGAGAGGAAGAGAGAAGGGGATGTGGGTGAGTGGACCACACTTACTTCTTCTGTTTCAGTGGCATTGTACAGGACAACAGGGTTGCCATGTACCTTAGGATCAAAAAACATGGATCCACTTAGTGTACCCTCTACTTTGGTCCTGAAAGCTCAAGCCATTCATTCGACCTCTGGGAGACTCGATTTCTCCATTGTGAAGTTGCAATGATTATGGTAGAATTATGTAGCTGCCGTGAATAACAAATTTGTGCTTGGTCCATAGCCCATGTTCAATAAATTGGGTGATCACTCAAATCTTCATTGAGATAAACAAGGTTGTTAAGTAAAGGAGGGTGAATGGGCCTTGTTTCCCAGAACAGTGTAACATTTAAACAAAACGATTTTTATTACACCGGGGTCATTACACTCAAGGAAGGAAGGGAGAATATTGCTTTAATATAAGTTGTCTGAACAATTTGTATTAAAAAAGAACCCACAACAATGAAACCCACTTCCACCTAATTCTGAAAGGCAAACAGAAGTTCTCCCTCAGCTCTGACTTGTAGCATCCGTCACCAGCCCAGGCACAGGCACAGGGAAGGCATGGTAAAGACACGGGCACATTTTCTTCCTTTTTATTCTCTTCACTTTGGTTTTCATCCAAATAATGAGCTCCAGAGAATTCCTGGCGGGTGCACAGCAAGCCCTCAACTGAATTTCCCCTCTCCAATTCTCTAGCTAGCTGCAAACAGTGCTCAGCTGCCTTCTCTGTAGACTCATCCTGGTAAGTGCCTGGGCCCTGTGGACTATGTGGCCCAGGATTGTGAGATGAAACAAGGGTCTGACATGTGCTTGGCTTTTACACGACTCCCCTCCCCCAAGCAAAGAGAAATGGGTGGATGGGTAGCAGCAACTTGCATTGGAGGGGAACGGACCCTCCTGCTGGGTGGCTGCCCTACTTTAGCTCCCTAGGAAGATCCAGCAGGAAGAAAGCCAAGGTTCAGTGCTTTGCACAGGCAGCCACTGCACCTGTATCCTCCCTGCAGATGTGAAGTCAGACTTTAAATCCTCAGAGGATGCCTCCCACCAGAGTGTGATGCATAAGATTAAGTGTTTCTCAGCTTTTGTGCTCCCTTTGAGCCACCTTCCTCTGCCCTCCATTCTTCAGGTATTCATCAAGAAGTGAGCAGGATGGGCCAAAAGACTGGCAGGTAAATAGCATTCTATGTGGAATAAAACCGATAGGTAGACATCCTTGCTGGGACCTATTCTAATGAAAAAGATTACAGTCATCCAAGCATTCGCCTGTACAGGGAGAGGAAGGCTTTCAACCAGGGTACAGTTACAAATTGCTCGAGGCTAAGAAAAAGAGAACTGGATTTGCCAGCCAGGGGAAGTTCTACTCTACAGTTTAAGTCCTTATGGATGCCTTTCAAAGCCATGATGCTCATACTGGAGACAGATGAGCACAGGGCACTTGGTTGGTAGGGGTGGTGCTGTTTAACCTTTGCTTCTCTTCCCTCTATAGAGCAGGCGACACCTCTATTTTCAGTGTTTCCTTTGAGTGATTTCCCACCTGGTGGATTGACAGGTACTCTGATTATCTGCCTAAGGAAAATGAAAGGGTAAACAGCCTGGAGATGAAGATTGACTTGCAAGGACTCCGTTAAGAAGTGTGCGTCACACTTGGATAAAGACAAGAGTCGAAAAAAGGACACGCAGGGAAATGTCAGATTAGCACCTAAATGTATTTTGAAGAGGAACAGCGTTTTGTCAAAATGGTTGCTTCTTGAATTGTAACGATTGCAGATTGTCACTGTCACAAGCGGGAGATCTATCTGAAAAGACAAATTATATATATTTCTCTCTCTGTCTGTCTGTCTGTCTGTCTGTCTGTCTGTCTGTCTCTCTGTCTCTCTCTGTCTCTCTCTGTCTCTGTCTCTGTCTCTGTCTCTGTCTCTCTCTCTCTCTCTCTCTCTCTCTCTCTCTCTCTCTCTCAGAGGTTGGAGTCATCTCATTTAGCAATCTGTGCTTACGGCCAAGGGTCTTCTTTCTCCAGGCAATGATTCTGACCAAAGCCAATCTGGGGAACAAAAATAATACAAAAAGGAGTGATTCAAATTTAGTAAATCGTGATGTGTTTTCTTCTCTATGTGTCATCCCCACACCAGACTTTCCGTTCTGTTTAGGCATGGAGGGCTTTCATTAGCACCATTTAGGTTGTTGGAGGTGCTCTTCTAACCTTGAATCCATCCAGACCAGAGAGGCTGAGACAGCCCTTGGAGCTCAACACTTGGTTCTCTTAGGCTCTAAATCTTCCAGCCTGCAGCCTTCCATTTTCTTACCCGTTCCTCACTTCTCTTCTCTTCTCTTCTCTTCTCTTCTCTTCTCTTCTCTTCTCTTCTCTTCTCTTCTCTTCTCTTCTCTTCTCTTCTCTTTTCTTTTCTTTTCTTTTCTTTTTTTTCTCTTTTCTTTTCTTTTCTTTTCTTTTTTATTGGGTATTTTATTTATTTACATTTCAAAAGTTATCCTCTTTCCTGGTTTCCCCTCTGGAAATCCCCTATCCTCTCCCTCTCCCCCTAATTCTATGAGGGTGCTCCCCCCCACCCACTCCTGACTCCCCACCCTGGCATTCCCCTACCCTGAGGCATCGAGCCTTCACAGGACCTAGGCCTTCACAGGACCAAGGACCTCTCCTCCCATTGATGCCTGACTAGGCCATTCTCTGCTACATATGTGGCTGGAGCCACGGGGCTCTCCATGTGTACTCCTTGGTTGGTGGTTTAGTCCCTGGGAGCTCTAGAGGGTCTGGTTGGTTCATATTGTTGCTTTCCCTAGGGGGGTTGCAAACCCCTTCAGCTCCTTCAGTCCTTTCTCTAACTCCTCCATCGTGGCCCAGTGCTCAGTCCAATGGTTGGCTGAGAGCATCCGCCTCTGTATTTGCCAGGCTCTGGCAGAGCCTCTCAGAAGACAGCTATATCCTTTCCTCACTTCTTAATGGCCATTAAAGTAGAGATCTTGGATCTGAGTCTCATCATCTGTTATTGGTGGGCGTTCAGTTGACAAGGGGTTAACGTTGAAGTAAAATGGATGAGGTTAATTGTAGAATCAAGGTGGTTTCTTACCCAGGTGTTCTAGCTTGAATGTGGACGGCCCCTGTGGTAAAGGGTGAGACCCCCAGAGGAGATGTGGATTTTAAAAGGTAGGGTCTAGGGAGAGGTCTTTAGGCCTCTGGGAGCCTGTGTTTGAAGGTGATCATGGGATCCCCACTTGCCTCTTCATCCTTTTGGTCTGGTTCAAAGTGTGAGCAGATTGTTCTACTGTCTGCCTCCACAATAGCCCGAACCTAGTGGAGTCACCAAATGTTGAACTTAAACCTTCGGAAACACGAGCCAACAGATGTGTCTCTAGTTCAGAAGCAGCTTACCTCTGGGGTTTTGTTGCAGGAGTTTGAAACTGACTGGCACACTGTTATTATTATTACTTTTTTTACTTATTTATTTAATTTTAAATTTTAGTTGCAACAGTTATTTTTATAATGTTGTAATACTGACCTGAGTTTTCCTTGAAGAGAACAGTATCAAAATTTTTCAAAATGAATTTTCATGTTTTTTTTTCTGTTGTTTGTTTGAGTTTTGAAAAAGAAAAAGAGGCTGTGGGAAAAACAAAACAAAACAAAAACACCGTGACCATGGAAAGCAAAGGAAGAGAAGCATCAAGAAATTCATAGTGTGTATTGTGCCCTTACTTGCTCTAATATCAGCTGGCTTAATCATTGATGCAGCTCATAGATTAAAAAAAATTGTGTGTGTGTGTGTGTGTGTGTGCGTGTGCGTGTGCGTGTGTGCGTGTGTGTGTGCGTGCGTGTGTGTG
>NC_034593.1:62109872-62192048 GCF_900095145.1 Mus pahari
GTGTGTGTGTGTGTGTGTGTGTGTGATATCTGGGGTCAGGGGTGTGTGTGTGTCACAGCGCGTGTGTATAGGTTAGGGAGAACTTTGGGGAGCCGAGTTTCTCTTTCCACCTTTCCATGGGTTCTCGAGATTGAATTCTTTTTGTCAGGCTTATACAGCAAGTGCCTTAACCTGCTGAGCCATCTTTCAGCCTATGTGGACCAGATTTTTTTTCTTGTTTGTCAAAACTAGTTGTACCAGTGAGCAACAGAACCTTTTAAACAGCAGAGCATTGTCTCCTGGCTGAATTAGAAAACAGAACCGTGAGATATTTCAGCTGTCTAATATCTGCATTGTTGTTCATGATGTTGGCCAGCCATGGTGGAGAAATCGTCTGTGGTGTAGACAAATGAAGCCATCGAGACTCCTTTATTTTTATTTTTATTTTTTTATTTTTTTGTCTTTCCTTGGCCATGATCAACTGCACTAACTCTAGGTCCCATTGCCACGGAGGGAGGGTGACATTTTTACCATGAGGTGACCTAGTGGGCAGTCTCATGTGCAGTTGAGCACAGGCTCTTCCAACTTGGTATTTTATCATTCCCTCCCTGCAAGTGAGAACCCCAAGTCCCTGATAAGTGGCCACGAAAAGCACTCTGGGTAGACTTTGCTTCGATCTGTTACACAGCTGTGTTGGCATCCCTTGGCATTCTATGGCTCTGCTCTCTCTTCTCGGGGCCGGGGGGGGGGGAGGAGCAGCTGGAGGCTGAGAGGAAGCACAGAGCCCACGCGGCAGGACTTTCCATGTGTGTGACATTGCAGACTGGACTCTCAGCCTCTCCCCAGCTCTCTTCCTTGTTACAGCCTGTCCTGATTCCTTCATGCATTTCTCCTTCACAATGCCTTTCTCTTCCCACTCCAGAGACTGGACTCTCTTGCTATTTTTCCCACGGGGGAGAACTGACCCTATCTGGGTAGTATGGAGCTTTTCAGGAACTTTGTCAACATCAACGTTTTGGCTTTTTTTCAGCTATGGCCTTCCAAAGCGGGAAAATGGTTAGAGGTTTCAAGGACTATCTGTCTTTTGAGTTCGAGACAATGGTATCAGATAGGAGCCCTCTACCCTGTTGAAGGGACAGAATGGAATAGATCACCCAGTGTGGGGCAAGCAGGCAGGGGAGGCAGCTGTGACACTGGAACGCTCAGTATGTCTGTCCTCTTGTTAATAGTCCAGTCTGTTCTGAAATGGCTTTCATCTCCTGCCTTCTCTCTCTCCTCCTTCCGCAGATTGCACTTCACACAGTTATTCTACTCAGTGCTATTAAGGTTGTGCCTCCGGGGTCCTTAAGACAGTTCTTCCCCCTCCCAACCTGTGCCAGATCTCTTCACCTGACTGGGTCCTCCTGCCTCCATGCTGGCCCTTGCCTTCACACCTGCTGAGCTATTGGGAACATCATGGCCAGCCTGCTGTATTCCAGAAAGGATGCCAGGCACGCCTTCCTGCAGAGAGATGCTAGGACCAACGGCTTTCAGGACCACCTCCTCCACATTCTCTCTAGCTTTACGGGGGCAGGCTTTAAAGTATGGAGAAATTGAAGCAACGTTAGCTTCATCCCAACCTTTGAAAAGGTCTCTGCTATGCTTACATTTTCAAGAGGGAATGTAAACCGATGTAGAAGCCGAGCGAAGTTCCTCTAAGGGTGCCCAGTGCCAGGGAAAAACCCCAGTTTCCCCCACCTCCCGCTCTTACTAGAGGGCACATTTGAGAAAGCTGACTGCAGCAACTCTGCTTGCTGGCCAGATCCTTGGCAAAGGCCGATGCTGGCTGCAGCCAAGAGCTGTGTGAGGTTTCAGGACCAGCAGAGGTTTAATAGCACATCCTTGTGTAGCGCGGGTGCCTTGCTGTGGCTCCGGGACATGTGGGAACCACAAGCAGGACCTCTGCATTGGTCATCAGTTCCCAAGCACATCTCTCTCTGGAGCGCAGCCAAGGTCCACTGTGCCAGGCCAGATTGTAACATCCAGCCTCTAACCGATTTTTCAGGAAACACCTTCAGTGTGTGTGGGTAGAAAATCATCTGAATGTCCTTAAGGCAAGCAGGCAGCCTGCTGTGTGGGCTGTGCTCCACAGCCAACACAGACTTGTCTGCAGATTCTTCCCTGAGCTGCCACTCCTGGAAATTTATGCTGCACATTAGGTCCTCCCTTGTTTGCGGTACCGACTATGGATGCAGCCGCTTGACTCCTCATTTTGCAGATGAGTTGCTTTGAAGACTGGAATTAAAACACAAGTGTCTCATGAGCTCGTAGCCATGGAGGAGGAGGAGGAGGAGGAGGAGGAAGAGGAAGAGGAAGAGGAGGAGGAGGGAAGTCTATTATTGGAGCTCATCTTCATTTTCTCTCCCTTACTCTCCTTCCTCCTCTACTGTTTCCTCGGTCCACCCTGACTACATCTATCCTTAGATGATTTTGCTCTGGTCATGCAGATTCACTTTGGTAGGAAGAGTAAGTATTGTCTCTGTTAGTACTGTGTGAGGAAACCTCTGCTTGTAACTTCTGCTTCACTCCAGTTTGTTAGCTACTGTGGAGAATCAGACAGGATGTGGGTTTTTGTTTTTTGTTTTAAATTTGCCTCATTTTAATTCTCTAGGTTGAAATAGAAATAGAGGAACTTGTTCCTAAATTTTATTGGATTGTAAAGTCTCATGGATCAACCCACTCATTTCACACCAGGCTCAGGGAGGTGATTTGGACTCATCACGGACACACAACAATTTCTCCAAGCCATTCAGAAATCGAGTTAGCAGCTTTCGGCCACTAAAAGAGTATTGTAGTGGTCATTGTTACCCTGGCACAAGGCTAAGACACGTTTTTAATTAGCATGCTGTAATTGTAAAAAACAAGCTTCATTGTGACAACTTCATAATGCGAAGCATGTTTCATGATGATATTTGACTCTTGTCTTTCGGCCTCTGTTCTGGTTGGCTTTTCCTCCCCCATTTCCTGCTTTAGTCCACTTGGCTGCTTTGTTATCTTTTCCTCTCTTAGTTTCTCTATATAAGGAAAAATGCCAACATACTGTTGTTAAACTCTTGCATCTTAAAAAAAGGAACCAAACCAGAGAATGCTAAAGTAAAATCACATATTGTGCCATGCGGCTTCTCTGTACAGAAAAACTGGCTCGTCTAAGGGGCAAACAGATTGGTAAAAGTCAACCTGCTAGTCCACAAAGGGCCCTAGGTGGCGCTGTTGTATAACTTCTGAAACTGCAAAATTCAAACTCAAAAATCGAAAGCGACGGAAACCCACTTTTCCTATTTCTTCACTGTCCATTTCTAACGGCTTATTCTTTTATGTCCAGATCTTTGAATATCTTACTTCCCAGTAGAAGGGGAAATAAAATTCTCTCTGTGGATGTACAAAAATAGAATTCCTTATGTATGTATGTAGGGGAAAAGCCCGACTGCAGTTGTGCTTTAAAAATACCTTGAGGGCATCATACAGATGAAACCCTCAAGGAAGTTTCCACATGTATTTGCCGATGTTTCCAAGTGCTGAAGGTGAAGTACTGCGGGGATGTAGGTCATCAATGCTCAAGGGCTGTCCTCCGAGAAGACATTTATTGCTAAACACCATCTCAGATTTCTGAAGTCACAAGGCTTGGTCAGAATGTCATTTTTGGGAGAGGCTGAGGCCACACACTTTGCAGACTATGAGGGTCAGTACATCCAGGATACAGGCAAGGTCTAAGCGTACGGTATCTAGGTACATTCAAAGTATTGTGTATAAACAACCCAGAAACTTAGCTCAGGGACCCCAGACCTAGCATCTCTTTTGGTATTAACGCTGTTCCTTCTCCAGGAGAGGACACCTCATGTAGACATTCAATAACGCCGTGTACCTTGTAATTCCCTTAAAAGTTAATGAACGGGCTAAAATGAATTTTAATAAATGCTAATTAATTGCAGTTTGTCTTTTGATTTGAAGAACAACCCCCACCTCCCGCAGTATTTGGCGGTCTTCCTCAGTTGTTTTGAAAGTACTCAACAGCAGATGGCAGTGTTGCGCTGTACGTGGCCTGCGGAGGCTTGGCAAGAAACTTCCCACAATCCTTTTCAGGCAGAACTCCACAAAGAGATGCATCCATGATTAAAACCTGGATAGAGACAGAAAGCAGGGCACCGGGAAGTTCACAAAGTGAACTCAAAATATGGGAGTAATTTCATCCTTGTATGATTTAGTTGAATCAAATTTTACCGATGTGCATCACAACCATGTATTTAAATTACATGGCCTAAGAATTTCAAATAATGGCTATTCTGTGTGTGTGTGTGTGTGTGTGTGTGTGTGTGTGTGTGTGGTGAGGAGGGGCAGAAAAGGGGGAGATAGGCACAGATGTTGTTATAAAATATTGTGTATAGGTATTTACGCATACTAGTGATCCAACCAACAATACATCCATTCATCCATCTGTTCATCCATCTATCATCCGTGTCTACTGGTCAACCTATCTATCATATATATGTGTATATATATATATATATATATATATATATATATATATATATATATATATATATATGTGATAGGTTATAATAATATATATATATATATACATATATATGTATATATTCATATATTCTGATTATGGCCAGAATTGCAGTTCATGTGTGAAATCTTTAGGTTCAGGTGCACCTCTTAGGTGCTCAAGCTGGTATTTTTTTTCATCTTGGGAAGAAAGCTATGAACTAAGGGTTTCCAGCATCACCTCTGACTTTGACATTTGTGAAGTCTGTGAACATTTCCATATTTTCTGGCACTTTCTGTACCTTCAGAGTTTACCAAATAAGCTCTTGTCCTTCAGGTCACACTGACATGGGTGAAGTCACGAAGCTGGGTTATGCTCAATGTCATATCTTATTTGGCGTTTGGATGCTATTTAGCAAGACTCCTGTCCAAATGGCAGGCAGTGGTGACCAAGGCAATTAGGGCGATTGATTTAGCATGCATGATTTCATTTTCTGCTTCCTACGGTGAGAGATGAAGGGCCTAAGATAACCAAATTGGACTTAGCCAGATTTAGACATCAATTTTTCAGATTGTTTTCATGCTGCAACAGCACTTAAGGTAACTTTAAACTTCATTATTTTTTAAAATAACTTTTTCAAAAGAGTTTTCCAGGTATGTGAAAATCACTTGTCCCTTCTAAAGGTTTCTTTGTCTTTTCTACATCAGTTTATTGTTTAAAAAGATTAAAAAAATGCATCAACTTTTCAAATAACATTATTTTTTTTGAGCCTCTTTGTGTATTTGGTGTTCTGTTACATCAATCTGTTCATTAATTTTAGGTTGGTTCATTTCACTGCTGTTATTTTAATGTCACATAGAGACATTAAAATGCCACCAAATAATAACCTTGAACAACAAAAAAATGTATGGCTGAAACGGCTCTGATATTTGCTGGATATTGATTCCCTAATTGGATTAAAGTCTGTCTTTGACAGGATTCCAAGAAAGCAAGAAACAGCTCATGATTCACAACTGACTGGATCTCGTCCCAGTGACCATGGGTGATGCTCAGTCATTCAGCAAACTCTGATTAAGGGTTTGTGGTGGGCCTGGCTCATGCTCTTGGCAGTGGTACAGGGCAAGTAGACGGGAAAAGAGGCATGAGTCTTGGGGTTCACTCCCATTCATCTCATGTCTTTCTCAGGGAGGCAGAAAAGCCCTTGAAGACCTCTGGGAGAGCTGCAGTGGCATGTGACTCAAGAAAGAACGCTGAGACTTTCCTCACGACGGGCGTGGGACTGTATGTGGCTCCAAGGTGACAGCTCTGGACATTAAGAGAACTCTGGCTCAGCTTCAAAGCCTTCATAACTGACACCCGAACTTCTATGAAGGTGTCCGGAATGGTAGCTGATGATCTTTGAGGTATTGAGAGATGTCAGGAACATTGTCAGTCTTTTGTTGACAGGGTCACTACAGATGTTCAGGTAGCATGAGAACAGTGAGAATCTTAGCTCAGGAACAATGAGTTGTTTGCCTTTTCTCTCTTACAGTTAACTTGTTTATGCTTTTCTTATGCTTTAATATTGTTTTCGTATTTATTTGTGTACATGCGTACATGTATCAGTGTGCAGGCATATGCATGTGTGTGTAGGTGCTCGTAACGGGTGTCAGATCGTCCGGAGTTGGGTTTTTGAGTGTTTAATCAGCCTGTAACTGTGCCGGAAATCAAACTATGGCCTTCCGTAAGAATAGCAGTCACATTTAATGGTTGAACCTTCTCCCTTGATGCTGTCTCTGCTTTTCTAATGAGAATTCATGCAGATTAAGAGTGCGAAAACAACCTGGGAGGTTCTTGTGTCCCTTCTTGATCACATCCCAGCTGGGTCTTCTGCACCTGGGCACAAACATTCTGACCACTTATCAAACAGCAAGGGCTTTAGGTGACTTCATTTAATCCTCGAAACAACACTACGGCCTAGACATACTATTGTCGTTTTATCGAAGGTCAGCGAAGTTGCATCTCAGAAGCAGGAGTGTGAAATCCCGAAGTGTATGCTGTTGTTGCTAAATGAAACCAACCCCACAGGGATCGACATTATGCGGGTGAGAGGTCATTTGAGTTATTCTGTACAACTTATACCGAAGCATGACATTCTTTCCCTGGGTATTAACTGCTGAGAGACATCACAGTGGGTGATAAGACTGGCGCTTAAGCATCCCTGTCCACCGGTCCATTGTTAAGATTTATGAATCTGCTAATTTCTTGGCGAGTCCAAAGCACATCATTGCAGCGTTTAGACCTTTGGAGAGGCAGCTGTGCTGTGAGCTCTGGGTATCTTGGCTTTCTTGTGCCATGTTAATTTTCTGGTTCTTTATCTGTTCAAGATGCTAAAGAAGCATTGTCATCTGGCTGATTTGTGAAGACAGTCTCTTGGAGGTGAGATCCCAGTTGTAGAATGAAGAAAGATATACAGATGGTGTTACGACTTGATTGCCATTTGTCACGTATGTAGCCATTTCCAGAGTGCTAATGTCATTTTAAAATGGAAGCATAAAGCAACAGATTAAAGGTAAATTGTGTCAGAAGAGTAAAAGAGTCATTAGAGACCTACTCTTGTGTGGCTTACTTCATAACTAGAAACAGCAATGGAGAAGAGATAGCCATCATAAGAATTACAGTGGAATAGAATGAATTTATGCCCAATGGAACCTATTCATTTCCTTTCTTGATATGATGATTACGAGATAGTGCAGTAAGAAGAGTTAAATTATATCCTAACAATAGTTCCTTAATTCGTAGGTTAAATCTAATATTCTATCTATCTTATTATAGCGCTTAACATGCTACGAATAAAGTTGTCAGATTAACAATACCTGTTGAAGCTGTTAAAATGAGTATTTAACATGGTTTCACTACACTTTCACAATACACAAAATATTCTAGTCTTTACAATCTACCTTGCAAGGCTGTGTTTGCCCCATGGGAGGACTACACTTCAGCACTTTCAAGCTATAGAAAGATCATTGAATGTCAAGAAGAATGGAAAGATGAAGCCACATGGATCTAGGTGTAGGATAGCAGATTAGACGCTGCCTCTGTGTGACATCTTAAAGATAATTAGATAACAAAGAATAGAGTCTATTTCGAAGACAAGAGCTAAAAAGTACCAGCAATCACAGGGAATGGGGGCAGAAGGATAGTGCGAAGGCACAGACATGGAAAGGATTCGGCCCTGGTCCTGGGGAAGGGGTTGGCACACCCAGCAGAGGAAGGGGAAACAGAGGTGCAGCTTGTAATCCTGGCAGCCCAGATGAAAAGAGACTCTGTAGGTCTTCCTGGTCTTCTGGTGGAGTTTCCTTTGTCCCTGTCCCCTTTCCTCTGTCCCTGTCCCCTTTCCTCTGTCCCTATCCCCTTTGAGACCCACCACCCTTCCTCCTATTCTTCTATAAGGATCCCCAAGCTCCATCAACTGTTTGGCTGTGGGTGTCTGTATCTGTCTGAGTCAGTTGCTGGATGGAGCCTCTCAGAGGCTCCTGCTCCTTCTGCAAGTCTAACATCTATCATTAATAGTGTTAGGGACTGGTGCTTGTCTTTGGTTTGGATCTCAATTGGGGCTAGTTATTGGCTGGCCATTCCCCCAGTCTCTGCTCCCTCCCCTGTGTCTGCATTTCTTATAGACAGGATACATTTTGGGTTGAAAGTCTTGTAGGTGGGTTGGCATCTCTATCGCTCCACTGGGGTTCCTGTCTGGATACAGGAGGTGGCCTATTCAGGTTCCATATCCCCAATGTAGTGAGTCACAGCTAAGATCACCCCCAATGATTCTTTGGTGCCTCCCTCGTCCCAGGCCATGTTTCAGACTGGCAAGCTTGGTTAGCACACACCACTCTCAAGCCTTGAACCCAGCGTGAGTTCTGGTAAGACAGTGATATCCACAGTACAAATAAATCATCCATAGAGAGAATTCCAGTTTGTCTTCTAGTGGTGGCTGTGTGGTATCTGGCTTGAAATTGAACCATTGTAAGAGTCTGAGAGCAAAGAACAATCACAAGCAGGGGACATGAAGTAAACTTACCCCAGCCCTGGGGTGAGAGAGCCATGGGAAGAAGCTGTGGAAACTGGAAGGCTCAATCTTGACAAATCAAAAGGATCACAGACAAGGCGAAGCTGAGTCAGGGAAGTTTAGGTTGGAAAGTGAACCCATTGTTGGTGGCTAGTGGATGACCTCTGGACCTGAGAATAACTTTGGAATGATAACCCTGGGTCTGAGACCACAGGAGGAGCAGTCTCTGGGCACCTTACCTGCCCTAAGGTTCAATGCTGTAGAGTCAAAGAACCCTTGACATCTCAAACTGCCTACGTTGAACAAGGTGCTTTATTTATTTGTTTTTATATTAATTAATTAATTTTTAAACCTGAAAAACTGTTTTCATCCAATATATTCTTCCCCTTTCTCATTTCCTTCCAGATCCTCCCTACCCATCCAACTCCAGGTCTTCTTTCTCTTTCTTAAGAAAACAAACAGGCAAGTAAAAAAATAAACAAACAAAAGTAGAATAAGTGATCAAGCAGACAAACAAGACAAATAAACAAAAAGAAGCAAAGTACTTAAACATGCACACACACACACACACACAGACACACACAGACAGACAGACAGACAGACGTACTGACACACACATGCTCACACAGACTCAGACACAAAGACACATATATACAGATCACACACAGACCCCCCCACCACACACCTTCACACACACATATATACACACACACTATACACACACCCGTACTGACACATGTACACCCAGACATACACACAGACACATGTACTCACAGGCAAACACACATTCGTACATACACATACCACGCAGATACTCACACAGACACACACACACACACACACACACACACACACACACATGCTCTCTCACACGCATTCACATAAACAGACCACACACACACACACACATACACACTCACAGACATAGACACGCAGACACATATACACAGACCACACACAGACCTACACACACCATACACCTTCACACTCACACATATATACACACATACCACACACACACCCGTACTGACACATGTACACCCAGATATATACACAGACACACAAACACATGCATACACAGACATACACACATACAGACATACAAACATACGTACATACACATACCACACATATACTGACACAGGCACAAACACATACACGTTCTCTCACACATATACACGTACACAGACCACACACACACACAGTCAGACACACACACACACACACACACACACACACACACACACACACACACCTACTGTAAAAATAAAACAAAAAATCTGAAGTCATAATATACAAGCAAGACCAGTAAGGTGAAAAAGAAATCCCTATTGCTACCACGGAGTTTAATTTGTGTTGCCATCTACTGCTGGGTATGGAGGCTGCCCTTACATGTGGTTTGTATATCCAATGAGACTCTCTTGGAGAAACTGATTTTTCCTTTGTGAGTGGTTATCAGTTGGAGCTAGCCACTGGGTTGGGGATGGGGTCTTGGGTACACTTCCCTATCTCAGCTCTGGAACCTCCTCTGGTTCGGACCTGTACAGGCCCTGTGCACAGTGACACCGTATCTGGGAGAATCGGTCCTGTTGTGTCTGGAAGACATTGTTTTCTTGGTATTATCCATCCCCTCTGGTTCTTACATTCTTTCTGCCTCCTCTTCTTGTGTTCCCTGAGTCCTGAGGGGAGGGGTTTGATGAAGGCCTTCTGTTTAGGGCGGAGTCTTAGAGAGTTTGAGAGTAAAGAGGTGGGTCTGCTTAAGCAGACCACAGGCTCATGTTTGCTTCTTCCAAACATGCTTTGGAGAAACTCCTAATCTAGAATATGTGCCTATGAATCTCAAAAGAGTGGAAGAATCTACCCATCAATCTACAAAGCTAGGGGAGTCAGGTAGAGGCTCCTGGTGTGCAGGAAGGGAAACTTCAAAGGTAAATACAACTCTGGCAGATATCTGGTACCTGTTCAGTATCGGCTCAACACTATCAAGACAACACTGTGTCTTGTGAAAGATCAGAGGCTATAAGCTCAGTTCACTCTTCCTTCCACCCATCTCACTAACTTTAATTTTAAATGACCCCAAAAGAAATATTTGAATATTCCACCATTTTCTCCATTTGATTATCCTTTTCTCTTGTTTGACTCATTCTTATTTCAAAAATTACAAAAAGCTTTTGTGATTTTAGTTTTAATTTCCATTATTACAGTTACCTAATTTTGTTTACACTTTTTAAAAATCAGGCCTGTTCCTTCCTTCTTCCCTCCCTCCTGCTTTCTTCCCTTCCTTCCTTTCTCCTTTTGTTTTTCTTTTTTCCCTTCTCAATATTTTCCCCACTTTCTTTGTTCCATTTAAAATATCAATTCTTCTGCATTTTTCCTTTCTGGTCACACTTCCTATACCTTATTCATTTACTACTTCTTTATTTTACCCTAAAGATACTTTTACTTAGTTTCATACTCTACAGTGGTCTTTCCATTTTCTCTTCTATGGTTATTGTTTGAGTATCAGTGGTTTTGTGGGATTATTTACAAATAAATAATAATAAAAAATAATAATAAAGTTTTCCCTTCTCTGATTTTTATTAGGGATCGATTGAGTTCTCAGTAGTAGATCCACTAGAAAGATCTCGAAGTAAACCAGAAAATATAGCCCACCAAGGGTTATTCAAGTTTCAACTTAAAAACATAAGAACTATTGAAAAACTAAAGGTAATATGACCCCTTACAAAGATTATAATTTCTCAATTTAGTTATTAAAATTGGTAAAACACCCAGTGTTTTAACCATGAAAATTGGCCTGTCCTATACTTGGTTGCTCACTAGAACTAGTTCTCAACACACTTTGGTCACAGGGCTTGAAGAAATTAAACTCTTACTGAACTAAAAACTTCTTCCCTTCTGGATGGTTTTAACAGTGCTGGACAGTGCTATTCAGGTTGCTAGGGGAACATAGCCATCGACAGTCTTTCCAGCTGTGAATTCTGTGAGTAACAGGAATGGCCAGTCTGGTAAGACATGCCCACCAATGCAATAGGCATGAACGTTGGAAGGGGAGCCAATAGATCTCTAGTGGGAGTTAAGGCTTTCTCTAAAGGAAAGAACTTATACCTGGTACAGTAAATTCAGTAAAGAAGTCATTGTTAGGGTTATAGATTGTAGGGGGAACATGCTCCTACTATTTGGCTAAGTAAAGAGAGTACCAAAATGCCTTCTAAATACTTATAGATCAGTGTAATTCTTATCTCTTAGAGGAAATTATGCTTATAGGAAGCAGTGGCTCATACAGAGACTCACAACTCATCAGAAGTCCAGAGAACAAGCGGCTGAGGTAAAATAATGTCTTGTATGTTAGCAGATCTCAGTATAATCTGAATTCAGTACTAAGGAGAAAATGTTCAGAGTCATGGAAATTGTACAATGTACTGTTGACTGCCCAGTGTGAGGATGTTAAACCATTCTGAGAGTCAAAGGGAAGGGAAAGCACGGCTTATGAGAACTTCAGAGAGATGACACAAAGTAGTTCTAAGAGGAGATGTTATAGCTACGAGTGCCCACATTAAAATCTCAAGTAGACAAATTAATGGTGCATCTTGACATCTTAGAAAAACAAGGACAGTTCCAATGATAATGCCATGTAGATTGCAAGAAATAATGATTACCAGGGAAAATTAGTGACATGGAGATTAACACAACAATTCAGTTCAGAGAATCAATAAAGCCCAAAGATGATACTGCAGCAGACAAATAATAGCAACAAATTCCTAGCCAAACTAACGAAAAGAGAGAGAAGCCAAATTATTAAAATTAGAGATGAAAATGAAGACACTATAGCAGATACCAACACAATCTGGTGGATCATAGGGAATACTGGAAATAATTATGTTTCTTTAAATAACTGGAAAATAGGAAAGAAATATACAACTTCCTAGACACATATGACAAACTAAATTAAATAAAGAAGCTACAAATTATATAGTCTTACAATAACAAAAAACCATAGAGATGGACTACTGAACCTACCAAACCCTTAGAAGAATTAGAACCAAAGGTCTCAAACTGTTCCCTAAAACAGAAAGGAAAGAACATCACCAAAGTGTTCTTGAAGAAGGAACACCCTGATTGCCCAAACCAGATAAGAACAAAAGTCAAAGTAGGGACCAATCTCTGGGATGAACAAGGACATGTTATCAAGAACAAAAATTAACAAGAAGATACTTTAAAACAAAGTTCAAGAAGTCTTAAAAAGTATAAAAGCATGACCAAGTTGGTTTTATTCCAGGGATAAAAATAAGTTGCAACACATGAAAATTAATAAGGATAGAGGTATGATCATCTCAATAGATATGGAAAAGACTTTAGACAGTCAGTTAGATTTTCTACATATAAAGAATCAACATGTTGAGAACAAATTTAAAATGGGATATTTCACAATATATCTAAAAAATTAATAATCATAACCAAGGAGGTGAAAGGCCTCTACAATAAAAATTTTACAATATCCCAGAAAGAAACTGGAAATACTAGAAGATAAAAGGATCCCCTCTCACTTCACATGGTCATGGATCAGTGGAATTAAATGTGTGAAAATAGCTATATTATCAAAACAATCAATTTTCAATACAATTATAAACTTCCAATTGCATTCTTTACAGGACTAGAAAAGCCAATTTTAAATTCTCACGAAGGCACAAAATAGCCAAAGAAATCACAATACTTGATCTATTAATTGTACTGTAGAATCAGAATGCTCACACAATGTCAGACACATGGAATAAACCCGTGTAGTTATGTATAGCCATCCAATTTTTTGTAAATATCAAAGATATACATTTGAGAAAAACCTCTTCAAGGAAAGGTAGCATGGAAGCCAGATGTTCACACCGAGAAGGAAAGAAGATCCAGAACTCTCGTCCCCCTCCCCACAAAATTCAATTCAAAATAGCTCTGATGTGAAACTCAAAACACACGCAACTGGAGGAAAACACACACACACACACACACACACACACACACACACACACACATTGGCAAGGCAAAGAATTTCTGTAAAGAACTTCAATAGTTCAGGAAATAATCATAAACATTAACAAAGAAGATTGCATGAAAGTCAAAAGCTCCTACACAGCAAAATAAACAGGTAGAGAGAAGAGACAGTTTATAGGTCATATGTCTTAGGACAAAACTTACTACTATCATCTAGCTAAAGGAACACAGCAATAAAATGACTTCTTATGATATATTGCTACACGTGTAGTTCAAGTTCACCACAGAAACCTTGTCTGGCAGTAGATAGTAATTAATAGAGAGTCCCACAACTGGACAATATTCAGACATTGAGAGATTGTCTCTGTCCTAAATGGGATGTCCTTACTCCTTCCCCACCCAGTTCCCACATCATGGCTCAGAGATTTCTGTGGAAGAGGAAACAGAAAGACTGAAGAGCCAGGCATGGTAGGTGATTTCAAGGAAATGGTGTTTTCAAGGCACAATAGGACTGACGCACATGGTAATGATCAGAGACTGTGATAACATGCAAAGACGTCCGCAGAGAATGAGTAGTGGGCACAAAGTCCTACCCTCAGCTAAGAAGCCATTTGCAATCACCTGCTGGGAAACAAAAAAACCATCATCAGTTTTTCCAGTAGAGTACAACTCTAAGCACACTCAGGGCGGGCCCCATGCCCTGTAGTAGTTGGTCAACACGAAACAGGCCCATTGTTTTGTTGGGTGCTTTTTCTGTTTGTTTGTTTTGTTTTGCTTTGTTTTATTTGTCTTATTGGTGTTTTTTGTTGGTTTTGATTGTCTTTCTTTTTTTTTTCTGGAGAGAGAGAAAGAAATAGAAAATACAAAGTTGAGAGGGTAGGGAGAAACAGGGAGGCTGTAGGGATAGAAAAGAATATAATCAAAATATACTGTATGTAATTTTCTCAAATAAAAAGGAGACAGTCTATAATATGGAATAAATATATTTGTAAACTATGCACTTAACACAAGATTACTATCTATGGTCTACAAAAATGTTCAAAATTTAAGGATCTAAAAATCCAAATTATTTAATGAAGGGAAATGTAAAGATAATTTTAAAAGCAAGGAACAGGATGGCAAATAGAAAAAAAATCATACTAAACCATCAGAGAAATTCAACTTAACAACGATATCAAGAGTTCTTCTTAATGGAGGAATGGGGCTAGGTCATTGGAGGATGTTTAGGTTTTGTGGTATATATGGCAGTGTCTCTGGGGTTGAGGGCAATGAAGATTGTGCGTGCGTGTGTGTGTGTGTGTGTGTGTGTGTGTGTGTGTGTGTGTGTGAGAGAGAGAGAGAGAGAGAGAGAGAGAGAATGATGAAGATTAATGGAGCTCTGAATTCCATTTTCCCATGGTTCTCTAGGCCCTCAACAATAATATTCTTCAGGAATGCACCAGACAGACTTGACAAAGCACTATATCACAGATTTTGATTTGCTGAATACCATTTCTCCCTTGCCCTCTGTCTTCAAGCCTACTCCCTAGAATAGTCCAAGCAGGGAAGACCTATCTATTGGGGAGAACCCCTAACACTTTTCCAGGGTAGAATTCTGGCTAGTCCAAAAAGGGCCCTTCTTTTAATGGTTGTGGGCAACTAGATAATGCAAATTTCTCCAATATCAGCAGCATTTATTTGGAGCAAATTCAGCTCCTGGTGCTGGACGGTTGAATGAAGGAGGCATTCCACCAATTGCTCCAATTCCTTCTTCCATTGTAGCAGTTTGGCCAAATGTTCAGTTATTGGTGGGGTCAATCCAAGGGTTCCATCTTGCATCATAGTGGCAGGCCCTGGAGGAGCTGGAGTATTGGGTGGCCCAGGAGCAGGGGGCACGGCTTCTCTATTGTTTATGCCCATAGCACCTCCCATTGCCACATCCTCCAATGACCTAGCTCCCATTCCTTCATTCATGCCCAGGTGAGAATTCAGACAAATACCTACAGAGGTTACAGCATACATACAGTGCTCTTACATTTTGCTGAGAAATGGAGCAGTAATGTAGCATCACCTTATTAAAATACATTTGAAACCTTTTCAAAAAAAAAAAAAAAAGGTTCCTTCTTGATGGTCAGAGCCGAGATCACTTGGGAATACTTGGGAAAAGTGGACCCCTACTACATACTACTGCTGGGAATATAGACTATGAAGCTACTATAGAAATCTGCAGGGAAGTCTTAAAACTGAAGGTCAGAGTACCACACGACCCACCTATAACACTTATGGGTTTATAATCTGATGCATCTAGGTTGGCTACCACAGAAATGTTCATGTCCATGTTTATTGTTTGGCCATTCACAATATAACAAAGATCCAGAGCAAGCCTGGGTTCCCAGCAACACACACATGGATAAAGAGCACGTGGTATGTGTACACTGCAAAATCTCATTCTTCTGTGAGGTCATGTGCAGAAAGATGGGCAGAGCTGTTATAGTAAAGTGATGTAGTGGAGCTGGAGATTGTTACTTAAAATGAGATAAGCCAGACTCAGAAAGACAGTGGCCATTATGTGTTATCTCTTGCAGGCAGAATCTAGATTTAAAAAGAGAATGTTTATCTAGGATATGGAAGGAGAAGGAGGGGGTTATGAAGGAAAAGAAGGGAGCTAAAGGGGGAGGGGAGGGGAGGAGGACAGGAGAAGGTGGTATCACTTGGGTTATAATGACCAAAGATTGCATGTTGTCTCATATGTAGAGTCGAGATGTCACTGCATATTCCCATATACACATGGGACGTGAGAGGAAAGGGGGCTATCTGGCAGGAAGAAGAGGCAATCAGTGAGGTAGAGGAAAGTGTGGATGGTAGCTGTAAGGAGATTGTGAGTAAAGACCGTGATGTTTATACGTGATCATGTCACAGTGAAGCTTATTATTCTGTACGCTAACTAAAAAGGCATAAAAGAGAAACAAGTTTGTGAGCAACATCTTTACAATGTAAAAAAAAAAAAAAATGTACATTGTTGCCGGAAAAGTTGTTGCCTGAGTACACAGTAATTAAATTTTTTCCCATCTACATGACAGTTGAATTTGGTGGCTTTCTTATTTTAAGCCTGAAGCCTTTGATATTTCTTTATTTCTGAAAAAAAAAAGTTAACTTTAAATGTCAAGGAAAGGTCATATTGACTCTATCATGTGACTGAAATTTGAGGCTGGAACCCAGAGTTGGCCCTTGGTTCCCACTTTTCCAGATAGAACTTTCTGGATGATAGCATCTTCCTGTCTTTGTGTTTAGACAAGTGAAGCTGCCTTACTACCCAAGCCTTGTGACTTTGAGTAGACACCTCCTTGCAATTTCTGATGGCTCTAGAAAAATGATCAAAGGAGTCTTACTTTTATCTCTTCTTTCTTTTACACGCCACAAATACATCAGTTCAAGTAATTAGGAGGAGTTTAAAAGCCACACAGGGAGGCTTTGGTAATTTATAAAGTATTTTCATGTACATTGTCATCTTTGGTTTAATATTAGATGTGATGCCAGAAAACTTTATAATTAATTAAATGGCACTTGGCTCAATTTTCCATTGTACTTCTAGTTTTCTTTGCTTGTTGTTGTTTATATGCGACATGACTGATTTTCCTACCTGAATAACTTCTGGGTTGCATACTTGGATATGGTAATAGTAAGGTTTTGACTTGGCAATTTGAGGAATGGTATAAAACGAAGAGGATTTTGTCAAGAAGGGGATTAGGGTTTTGCCTTGGGAAAATTGGTATTTTCTCAGTCCGTGATCTTGCTGCTGAGGCTCAGAAAGTAATTCTAGTCTCCCAAATATATTTTCAAAGACATGCAACATTATTTTCACTGTGAAGAATGTGAGGACTGTTTAGGCGCAGAAGGACTGCGCAGGTGATGTTTTGATAAACCTTTGTTATTCAGGATGGTAGCGGGGCGGAGGAGATGCCCTGTGGACCTCGAGGTTCGAACCAAGACCACAAACCAAGGCCACATATGTGGTGAGGCCAACTGAGTTGACTGTGTGACATTCAAAGATAACACTTTTGTTTCTCCTGAGCATTACATTTTTTTTCACTTAAAATTAAGTTCAGGAATAAATATTTCATGTTTTTTCTTTGATATTGTAAAGCAAATACAGAGATCATGATATAATAATTTAAAATATAAAAATCATGATAACACGTACTATGGCAAGCCAGAGTAATGAAAGGAATGAATCTGGATTCCTGCTAGCCCCTGCGTTGTGGCTTCACTACATTAACTGTTCAGATAGGGCCATTTAATTTCTTATTACATAAAAGAGAGTAGATTTATATAAGTTAAGATATAAGATATGACTGTTTTCAGACTTCATGTTGAATTCTAGAGGGACGTCAAATTCATTTTACTTTCGAAAACAAGCACAGTCTTGTAGTTGAGAGTTCAGTATAGATCCACAGGGGGTATTTGGCAGTTTATAAATTATTTTCATGTACATTGACATCTCCTTTTCTAATATTGGATGTGATGCCAGAAAAAGTATATAATTAATTAAATAATATCGGGCTTAAGAAAACTAGAAGTAGAGCTGGAGAGATGGCTCAGCGGTTAAGAGCACTGACAGCTCTTCCAGAGGTCCTGAGTTCAATTCCTAGCAACCACATGGTGCCTCACAACCATCTGTAGTGGGATCTGATGCTCTCTTCTGGTGTGTCTGAAGATAGCTACAGTGAACTATCATATATATAAAGTAAATAAATTAAAAAAAATCTTTTTAAAAGGTGTATAAGAAAACTAGAAGTAAAATGGTTGTTTATGTGTGTGTGTGTGTGTGTGTGTGTGTGTGTGTTTATGTCTGTGTGAAAATCAGATGTTTGTATATGCCTGTTGAGGCCAGAAAAGGTCACTGTGTACCCCACAGCCAGAGCCACAGGCAGTTGTGAGCTGCCTTATTTGGATGCTGAGACCTGAACTTGAATCCACTGGAAGGAAAGGAAGCTCTCTTAACTGCAGAGCTATCAGAACAGCCTCCAATTTATTATTATTTTTAATACATCCAGTTTGTGTCCAATATATATCATCCACTGTCATTCTTAGATATAGTCTGATTCAATAAAAGTGACACCAAATCTTGAACTATAATTTTGATCTGAACTTTGTTTCCTCAACCGGAGGCTGTGGGTGAGGTTTTATTAATAAATACTGGAAATGAAAGACGATGCAGATTTATGACATCTGAAGAAGCAGCAGGAACATGGCAGAACCAAGGTGGAGAACGTAGCTAAGTTGGGCTTTATGATTCCGTATGTTTTTATTTTTAATTTATAAAATTTCTGGAGTATGTATCTGTCAGACGTGTTTTGACAGGTATTGTGTGGCAGTGTGGATTACAAAGAAAGTGTTGACATGCATATGAGGTGCAGTTCTAAGTGTCAGTGTGGAGAAAAAGTAAATGAAAATATAGACTTTCTATTTCCCCTGCACAATCAGAAAATGATTTGTTAGGCCTATTTGCAGCAGACACGGCAGCTGTGTAATACTGTAGAGTTTTAAAGTGCTGCATCCCAGCTTAGCTTCATTAAAACAGGCTGACAGACCCACTGGACCTGCAGAGAGGCAGCGCATTGGCCATGGATGCCAGTGAATCCCACACATCTTGTTAGGCTTGTCTATCACTAAACTTACTGAAATATATGTGATGGACATGTAAATTCAATGCCAAAAAGTAACTGTGGACTTGCTTTAAAATATGTGGGGGAATTAGAAAACATGAATGGAATATTGATGGGGTAATTCATATCTGGGAATACTATATTATCAGTTGATAGAGGGATTAGGTATGATTGGATTTATGAGTGGTGTAAGAATTAGGGCAACTATTACAGAGGAGGTTACCTAGCCTGAATTTAAAATTAAATGAAAAATAAAAGAAATAAAGAAAAAAGATATAGGACTTAAGTGTTGAAGACAAATTTGTGGGAGAAATGAAAACTTGTGCAATGACATGCCCTTGCAGGGTAGGAGTTAACTTTTTCTATCCCTTAATTTCCTCTTGTGTTGATTAGATGCAAAATTTCAGTGTTATACTTTACATTTTTAGATATTAAACAACATCTTTGAATGAAAAAACTAGACGTAACTAAACATGGTTCTGTAGCAAAACCAAATTTTGATAGTATATCTGCAGTTATTTTGTTTACTTTGTATAAGAGGTATGTAGAAATGTACAAATGTAGGAAGCCATCGAACTTATGTTATTTATCTTTTTAAATGTGTTTTCTACATTTCATACATGTACATAAATGCATTATATACACATATACATATATACATAAACATATACATATACATAAACACATTCATACATGCACACATATACATATATTCATACATGCATGAAAATACATATACATGTGCATAATACATGCACACATATGTACACAAAATTCCATACATGCATGCTCACACATACATGCATATATGTAATACATACATTCATACATACATACAGACAGACATTCTGCTTGCTTTCCTCCCTCTACCTTCTCTTTCCTCTTTCCTATTCCTTTGAGTATAAACATAGCTGCTTAGAGGGCAATTTGATGCTGTGTCAACTCATTAAACAACAATAAGAAATTACCCTTAGGACCTAATGTCTCCTCAGTCATAGATGTTTGTAGATGAGCTTACAGCACTAGGCATAGATTCTCTCTTGTGGAGCAGGCCTCCAGTCTAAACAGGGAGTCAGTTTGTAATAGTTCTGTCACAATTGCTATTTGCACACACTGGTGGTGTGTCTGAACATCACACGTTTATGCTAAAACTCCCAAGGAAGGCTCACACACCATGTATCATGTCACAAATTATTCTTAGAGTGATAAAAAGGCCTCTAGACACGCTATTAAAGTTCAATTTCATTTAATGCCTAAAATTAAGGACCCAAGAGGTTTAGTAATGTACCAGCTGGTGACCACTGAATCTGCAGTTGTTGTGTATCAAGCCCGGCATGATTAGATCCCTGGCGAAAGAAAAACAAGCAAAAAGTGCAGCACGTCCCTCTCCTTCCAGGACCACATTTCGAAATGTCCCGAGATGCTTGAAACTGTACAAAACTGAATTAAAATACACTTTCCTCCTTCTCTCTGTATACATATGATTATGAGTAATTTTATTTTATAAACTAGGCATGGTAAGTCACAATAAGAATAAGGTAGAACAATTGTAACAATGTAACGAAAGTCATTTAAAATATTGAGTTTATTTATTTTTTTAAATTCTGGAAGTTTCTACTTAATATGTTTAGATCAAAGGTAGCAGAAGCTGTGGGGACGAGGTACTGTTATAAGTGAGCAGCTGCCTTGATTCCATTGAAGTCCTTGGGGGAAACTGACTGTACCTTTTACTCTCTGCCTGATAAAGTGTTGAAAGAAGGAGTTTCTAGATGAAGGACTCACCAATGGTACTTTCTGTATATAATTTGTTATTTGTTATTTCCTTTTGTGAAAGGGAGAACTAAAGTTTATGATTTGAATTTATGATTTGAATTTTGAATCCTACTCACAGTGAAATCATGCCAAAAAAAAGTGTTAAAGAAAATCTGAGGAGACAACTGTCCCATCATGGTAATCCTGGACCAGCTTGGACCCGGGCCTTCAGCACTGCCCTCTTCCGAGTGTGTTCTGCAGCAGCACAGGTGGTCAGGGAGAGCAAGTGCTCAGAAATCTTTATAGCAGCATCATGAAGTCACTTTATGTCTCTTGAATCTAATAATGAAAAAAAAATTGGGACTTGCATTTTGTATCTCTACTCTTAATTGGTTTTCTTTAGTAATTAATTTTATTGAAATTTATAATTTACAATCAACCTACAATGGGAAAACAACAAAATTGCTCCTGCCTCCCTCATCTTTGGAGAGACATTCTTTAGATAATTTTTACTCTGAAAAATAACAGGCAATTCCCCAAACTGCTAACAATCAAGAATTAAAAGCTCATAAATTTAAAATGCATTTTTTGGGAAATAACACAAAAATCCTTCCTAGGTGTTTTTGCTCACTTTCCATCTTTCCGGCTTCGAGGATGCACTCCATTTACCTCCTAGCTAATCCAGCTCCATGGTGAGAGTTCCCAGGAGACAGGATGAGAGAGGGAAGTTGCGTGCTTCCTTGTGACTGGCTGTGGTGTCTGGGTGCATCTCCATTGGCACAGTGCAGGAGTCTCTCACCAGCATTCTTGTCTTTCTCTGCGGGATTCTGAAGTGCTTTTTTCTTTGTGGGGGCCTATATACTGGGGCACATCAGGGTTATTTCTTGGTAATGCATTCCTATTACCAACATGGTCAAAAACACAGTGACTCTCTTATGTAGAAGGGAGAAGACAAGTGTAGAAAAATATAATTTAGCATGCAGCTGTGGGCTTTTTGTAATTTTCAGCTCAGGGCTGAGTAGTCTGGACTGGAGAGATTCTTTGGATTGCTCTGTCAGATAGGATAAATCTTTCTGCTTGCAAAATGAACAGTGAGCTTAAATGAACATCAGCAGTTTCAGCGCTGGTACACCCAATTCCACACTTCTGAGTCTGTTAGCGCTCTCATTGATTTTAATGATGATGTTCAGAGATTCAGTCTGTCACACCTAGATGAGAACTGCCCTCATAAAATGTGCCTGAAGCTGGTAGATTTTATCAGCGGGTATGGTAACCATCAGTACCATACCAACTTGGCAGGAAAAAAAAATACTTGTAATTGGCCTAACTCTTGCTGTTTGTGATTTCATCATCTCTTCTGGAAGAGGCTGGCCCAGTGTTGTCTGCCTGAGTATGTCTGTTCTCATGTGGATACTAGCTGGTTGCATAGCAAAAGTTAAAGTTCAGTTTCTTATTCTTGCTTTTTTTTCCCCCTTTCCTTTAGAATTAGCAAACTGTTTGATTGTGCATACTCATGGGTGGTCTAAACTATGCAGCATTATGAACCAGTGAGCAGCCTGCACATGCTACCCCTGAAGCTGCTTGTATTGTGAATGCTAAATATGTCCCTCCCCCCCAAACTATTTATACAAGAGGGTCTGCACATAGCTTCTGGAAACCTGCCCCCAGTTGGTTCTGGTTGGTAAATAAAGATGCCAACAGCCAATAGCTGGGGAGTCCAGACAGAGGTGGGATTGTAGGATTCCAGGGCTTGGGATCTGGAAGAGAAGAAGGCAGATCTACCATGCTTGGCTGAGACTGTGGATAGAGAAGAGGCCAAGATGGGGTAGAAAAGCAAGGAGAGCACCCAGGCTCTGAAAGCATGGCCCGGAGGGTGACACAAGTGGGTCTGGAGCAGCTAAAGTGGAACATAGAATTAGTCATAACTTGAGGTTAGGCAGTGGCTCAGCTATTGTGCTGTTTAAGGCATATTAAAATATAAAAGCTATGTTTGTGTGTCTTTCATTTGGGAACATAAACCATTGGGGCTGGTAGCAAACCTGCTGCTGGAATTTATTTATTTTTAATTATGTCTACATACTCCTACAGATTGGCTCGGGAGCATTTGTCTTGCTCCTTTCCCTGTACCTGTGGGTCAGTTCTGTTCTCATCCTTTCTAATTCATTGTCCACACTCACAGAATAAACTATTTGAATGGGAACACCAGCAGGGTCTCTTTTAAGCTTATGAAATTCACGTTTAGGAGAGTGAGTGAATTCCCATTAAAAAGCAAGCAATGAACTAACTATATGCTACAGGGATTTCATGAAAGGGGAAGAAAATGTCTTGACCTGTTTGTTCTTCTACACCCAGAGCTACATTTTTCCACAAGGTACTCATGCAGTATTTCATCCTTTTATTTTCTAGTGAAGTCACAGGTACTCTTTGATACCCTTTCTCTTTGGGTAGTACAGAATTCCTAGAGTTTGAAATGATATTAGGAATATGTTGATAGAGAGTAACAAGGGTAGTAGTTGGCCAAACCTTTCTGGAGAACTTATGAACAGTTTAACTTACTTAAAAACCACATCAAAAGACATTGCAACATTATCACTAACTAAAGCAATCAGATGTTAAAAGATTTCACTGTTCTCTCCAATTAGATCAGCTAAGGAGGGCTACATTGTAATGAGTCTCAGCACAGTGGTGAGTTTCTTTGTCTGCAACCTTTTGAGTTCTGTTAGACTCTTCTGGGCAACTTTTCTTTAAACTGTGACTTCATCACCACGTAGAAATATCCATCATCTGAGAGACACTATCAGGCAGTGGGAGGAGTGAGCAGTCATGTGACAGCTCTCCAAGGCTCTGGTTGGAGCAAGAGAGGCCGTTTCTAGTCACATTTGTTGGCCAAAGCAAGTCACCTGATTATTCAACGGTGAGAGGGAAAAGAAGTACAGTCTTCCATAAATGTGAAAGGCAAGGATTACAGCAAAATTCTGAGCAATAGTAACACTTAGGGTAATTGCCAGGTGTAAAACTGAGTGAAATCATAAGGACTGTTTTCTCTCTTCCTCGAACACGAGTATCAAATAGTCAAATCTACAATTCTTTTATATATTACATGTCTGGTTATATTAGTTTTTAGAGAATCCAGGTGAAACAATTATAAAGAGAAGAGCTATTTTCAGTCCCTGAGTGTAGGCTAACTTCTGGCACTCAGGTGGAAAGGATTTATGCTTGTTATTGATCACCCAGAGAAAACACTATGTTAAGGGTACTGGAGTCAGCAACAGATTTTCTTATGTTTTTAGTTACAGGCCTTTCTATTGTGAGTTGAAATATTGTGCATGTCCACAAGACACAATTTTCTTGTATTTTTAAACATAAACTTGAAGAACTTGGGCTATTTTTCACAATGGAATTGAATTTTTTCTTTTTTTCTTTTATTAGATATTTTCTTTTTTTTACATTTCAAATTTTATCTCCTTTTCTCATTTCCCCTCCAAAACCCCACCTATCTCTCCCTCCTCACTAACCCACCCACTCCTGGTTTCCTGTTCTGGCATTCACCTACACGGGGGCATCAAGCCTTCACAAGGCCAACGGCCTCTCCTCTCATCGATATCCCATGAGGCCACCCTCTGCTATGTATGCGGCTTAAGCCTTGAGTCCTTCCTTGTGAACTTTTTGGTTGGTGGTTTAGTTCTTGGGAGCTCTGGAGGGTACTGGCTGGTTCATATTGTTATTCCTCCTATGGGGCTGCAAACCCCTTTAGCTCCTTGGGTACTTTCTCTAGCTCCTCCATTGGGGACCCTGTGCTCAGTCCAATGGATATCTGTGAGCACCCACTTCTGTATTTGTCAGGCACTGGCAGAGCCTCTCAGGAGACACCTATATCAGGCTCCTGTCAGCAAGCCCTTGTTGACATCCACGATATTGTCTGGGTTTGGTGATTGTATATGGGATGGATCCCCAGGTGGGACCATCTGTGGATGGTCATTTCTTCAGTCTCTGCTCCGAACTTTGTCTCTGTATCTCCTCCCATGGGTATTTTGACCCCCCCTTCTAAAAAGGACCAAAGTATCCACACTTTCTTCTTGAGCTTCATGTGGTCTGTGAATTGTATCTTGGGTATTCTGACCTTCTGGGCTAATACCCACTTATCAGTGAGTGCATATCATGTGTGTTCTTTTGTGATTGAGTTACCTCACTTAGGATGATATCCTCCAGAGCCATCCATTTGCCTAAGAATTCCATGAATTTATCTTTTTTAATAGCTGAGTAGTACTCCATTGTGCAAATGTACCACATTTTCTGTATCAGTTCTTCTGTTGAAGGACATCTGGGTTTTTTCCAGCTTCTGGCTATTATAAATATGGCTGCTATGAACATAGTGGGTCATGTCTCCTTATTACATGTTGGAACATCTTCTGGGTATATGCCCAGGAGTGTTATTGCTGGGTCCTCTGGTAGTACTATGTCCAGTTTTCTGAGGAACCAACAAATTGATTTCCAGAGTGGTTGTACCAGCTTGCAATCCCACCAGCAATGGAGGAGTGTTCCTCTTTCTCCACATCCTCGCCAGCATCTGCTGTTACCTGAATTTTTGATCTTAGCCATTCTGACTGGTGTGAGNTGGAATCTCAGGGTTGTTTTGATTTGCATTTCCCTGATGTCTACCGATGTTGAACATTTTTTAGATGCTTCTCAGCCATTTGGTGTTCCTCTGTTGAGAATTTTTTTTTTTTTTTTTTTTTTTTTTTTTTTTTTTTTTTTTAGCTCTGAACCCCATCTTTTTAATAGTGTTATTTGGTTCTCTGGAGTGTAATTTCTTGAGTTCTTTGTATGTATTGGATATCTGCCCTCGGAATTGAAGTCTTTGATAAGCTTGTGCTGTCACATTGATTAAAATGCTGTGGTTTGCTTTGTGGACAGTTTTTTTAAAAGTAAATTTAGAGATTATTCTGCCTTAAAATAAATATTCTCTAGGCTATTTTAATTCAGTTACATCCTTTTAATTTTTCTTTTTAAAATTTATTTCTAATATATTTTAATTGAAATATAATTACATTGCCTTTCCATTCCCACTTCTCTGTATGTTTCCCAAGTCCTTTCCCTCTAACTCCTTCTATTCCTCCTTGCCTTCAAATTGGTACTCCCGTCTTCCTGATTATTATTGTTACATATAAATATATGCATGCTCGAATATAAAAACAAACCAGCTGAGTCCATTTCGATTGTGTGCATATGGCTTGTGTGTATATGATTCACTTTATACTTTACATCCCCGAGGGTGACTAACTCCTCACCTCCTAGCAGTCATCTTTGCCAGTAGTTTCTCATCCTAGGGAGGATTCTCTGAGATTTTCTCTTTTGTGCATTATCACCTTTATTGATGCAGCCATTGTGCAGATCTGGTATAAGCAGCCATTCCTAGGAGAGACTGTTGCATATCATGCTTCTTGCTATTCTGGCTCTTACAATCTTTCTGCCTCATCTTCTGCATTGTTCCTCGAGCCGTAGATGCAGGAGCTGTGGTGTCGATGTCTCCATTGGACTGGGTTCCTAGTGATCCATTGATTATGAATTTCTGTCACGGTTTCCATTTGCTATGTAAAGAGGGGTGATAGTTACGCTTATCTGAGAGTATAAGGTTAGGATTTAGAATGCAGTTTGGAATTGTGCTGGTCTAGCAAGTGATATTAGTAGATTCTCTTCTAAGATCCATGGCTTCACTAGCCTGGGACAGGATTTTAGTATCAGGCAGGTTTTCTTCTTGTTAAGGGGATCTTAAGTTAAAATTAGACTGCCATTGGGTACTACCAACATGTGAGTACCATTTACTGTAACTTTATAGGTACCTTCCTATGTTGGTCATTGTGGTTTTTAGGTGTCACAGCTTGGTGAGACTATTAATTGCTTCCTTCCACTGGCAACGTGGAGAAAATTTTCAGAGACCATGGAAACTAGAGATCAGGAAGGAGCTTTTGGGTTAGATTCAACTCCAATAATCTGAGCCCTGTGTCATAAGTGTGTGGAGTCTTCAGCAAAAGGGGCATTCCTTCAACCTCTGAGAGGAAACCAAAAGCAACAGCCAGTCTATTCTGTAAGGAGTCCTTGGACCACTGACCTGCCATTCTAAAGTTGTTTCTTGTGCCTGGTAATGTTTTTGTTTTGTTTTGTTTTTTGTTTTTTTTGTTAGTCTATAGTTTCTGTGGGGAGTAGTATCAGGCCCATGGGCATAACAGAAAGAGAAGTACAATTAACTCCAGAGTTGTTTGATAAAGCTCCAAGGAATCTCATTAATTTATATTCACCTAAAATCATATACAGTACACATCTGTGTATACATATGCATATATTTAGCTTTCATTGGTTATATTTTATGTAATCTGGTTATATTTTACTCCATCTGCAGTAGTCATTCAAAGGGCATGTGTATATTTCTTCAGTATTTTTTCACCTCAGACCGGTTACATGGCTGGATTGACTCGAATGTTCAAGGCTAGAACTTGGTGAAAACAAACAAAACAAACAGACATGGTCTCCTATGTCAAGAAAGCTGTATAGACTCACAGCACAGAACTGGTCAACAAACAGCTTTGTTTCAGGGAGTTCCCTGCTAAAGATTCAGTTGCAATTATTTGAATGTATCCCCTTTCCTTCTCTTCTCCCAAAGGAAAAATGAAAATAGTCCAAGGAAATAGGTGAAATATTAAATTGAATGTGATTTTTTTTCTATTCCAATTTTAAATGTGCTCAAGGAAAATTAAATGTTGCTGCTTGCAGTTCCAAGTTTCCATTGTGCTGCAGTTCTAAATAATAAAAGTGAAATATATTTTCATAAGCCGGTAGTGCATCGGAGCGGCGGTTGGCTAGACCACATAGAACGGAGCCCTGCCTGGGTTGAGCTTTGCTGTGTATGCGTTCTTTATTTATAGGTTGGACTGGGAAGCCTTCGGGGAATTGTTATGTGGTGTGGTCGTGTTTCTGTCAAAGGATTTGTAGAAAACAACAAAAGGAACTTCTGGTATCAAGCATGGTGATCAATATGTAATGATAGGGCTGGATCAATGAGTTCTAATTTTCTTGGTTTGCTAAATGTCAACTTACGACTGTATTGGCAGATTTCAGAAAGTTTCTAAGTAGAAGAAATGCCAAATTCTAGATAGATTTATTACTTATTTTTATTCATGAGTATCACATTCTATGTCAGATAAAGTTCATAGTCAGTAGCACTTCATTCTGCAAGAGTCTCGCATGGTCCAGATGTTTCTGTTCCAAGAATAGAAGTTCCAATTATTCTTCCCACAGTAGGGGTTTTCATCCATTTCTGGAGTCAAAGGTAAAAATTCTGACACAGTGACTGTCAGAACTCTCAGTGATGAAACAGGCTGTCCTTAGATGTAAAGAAAGTCAAGCTGTTTATAATTCTAGAATTCAAAGATAAACATTTCATGTAAAAATACTGGCAGGCAGATTAGGTCCAAAATGCAAAACTTGTATTCTTGGTCCTGTGTCTGCCACCTCGCACAGTTTGGTTCTGGAAACCTGACTGGAACAAGAAGAGAATGAATAAAGGTCCCACCCACATATAGAAAGTCTAAGATTGGGTGGGGTCATCATGCTTCCTCCCACTGACAGAATGATACCAACTATGCAACCATCCTTAGCACAGTTATTATTCACAGTGTACAAAGGGACATGCTAGTTTTTGTAGGAGCTCTATGTGGTGAGCAATCTCAGGTTGCAGTCCTCTCATCTAAGAGGAGGAAGCTAGCATCCGCACACACCGCTAACATCTGCACAGGGACCAGAAGAAGGCTTCATCTGTTTCCTGAGCTTGGCCAACAGAGGGCTTTGCCTGGTTCAGTGTCTCTAAGGCATTAGTCCTTTTCAATAATACACATTCAGTCAGGACTTCCTCTGCTCCCCACTTGTGTGCATCTCTGCATGTGGTGATGGTTTGATCTGAGACTCCATGCTTCTGTGAAGGTTAGTGCATCTTGCTTCATCCTGTCTTTCTTTTTCTTTTCTCGTTTCATGTTTTTCTTTCTCCTTTTCAACTTCTTTCTTTTTGAGAACTTAGATGTGACTATAAAATTAAATTTTACATATTCTGGGAAATTTAATCAAAAATTGAAAGTGTTTCTTGGGCGGGGGATTGAAACTGGCTTCTTCAAGCTCATTTGCCATCAACCTTTTAATATACTTTTCTCCAATCTTACCCTCAGCAAACATTTTTTTAAACAAAGTTGGCAGAATAATCTATACTCAATACTTCTTTTAATTTTTACCTATTTGATGCAAAGTATTTTATAGTTTCATTAAAGACTTTCAAACTGTCTCTTAAGTTATTCATCTCTATAAAATTATGCCATTTGTTGAAAGACTGGAAAGGCTACATTGGTTATGCATGCATTCTCTTTTATTTTTATATTTTTCCTCTTCTCTTCACAGTCAGCAGCTCACACCCCTGATAATGCATTTGGATCTCTGGGGTCCTAAGCATGGTTTCTAATCCTATGCTCACTGTAATCACTGCCCTGTCTCCTTATTCTGAAAATGAATTTCTCAGTCATGTTTTAAGCCATTCCATTCAGACACTCTCTACAATTTAAACTGGAAAATGTAGGTGCTGCTTGCTTGGTGGCCACTGGTTTCTTGGGACTTCTTGGTGTGACATATTTGTTGTTGTAGATTGAGTATGCTTGGCTCAGGAAATGGCACTACTTGGAGGGGTGACCTTGTTGGAGGAAGTGTGTCATGTCACTGTGGGCATAGGCTTTAAGGTTCTCCTCCTAACCATGTGGGAGCCAGTCTTCTCCTGTCTGCCTTTGAATGAAGAGGTAGAACTCTTAGCTCCTCCAGCCCCATGCCTGTCTGGATGCTGCCATGCTCATGCCTTGATGATAATGAACTGAACCTCTGAACCTGTAAGCCAGCCCCAATTAAATGTTGTCCTTGTAAGAGTTTCCTTGGTCCTGCTTTCTGTTCACAGAAGAAAAACCCTGAGACATTTCTGAAGATTACTTTTCTCTGCTACCTGTTTCTTGACTTGGCAGCAAGGAGATAGCAGCCATGGCCTAACAAGGATGTAATGCTGGATGACAGTTACTCCAATAAACAGCACCAAAAGGGAGAAATGGGCCAAAGCTGAGTGCCTAGTGTAAATGGTGAAGCAGTGTGACCATGCTCTGTACCACATGTGCATCTGATAACCAACACTCAGCTTGCAAATGTTGGTGGTCTCTGGGAGCATCTTCATCTTTGCTCCCCGTAATAAATTCTGTCCTCTTTTCCCCTCTAGTGATGGTTGCCAGGTGACTGTCCCTCCAGTGATGGTTGCCAGGTGACTGTTCTTTTGGCATGTACAAGAGACTCCAGTTTCCATAGGCTACCATCACACAAGCTCAAGACTTTATGTCTAAATGTGACTCCTCCAACTCTCTGCCTGACTTTTGGATTCTCACTACCCCGTTCTTTCTCCTCACAAGGGTCTAATGATAGTTATTTCCCAGACATTACACAGTCTCAGGACTTCAGGAGACTATCAACCTATACCAGCTTCCCTGACATTCTGTGTGCACAACCTTCTGTGGCTCTGTACCTTACAGCATGCCTTCTCTCTCAGGGCTCTTCCAGTCATGTGTACTCACATCATCATGTGCCTTTCATGATGCACCTATGTCTCAGCAGTAGACGATAGCCCTTCACAAGGTACAAACGTCATTGACAAGAGTATGCTTTATTGTCCTTTACACACCTTGTGCCTGTAGCATGGGTGACATATGTTGATGGTAAATGTAGGGATCTCTGGTTTTATAATGTAATTTTTTTGTTCAGTTAATTTAAGAATATTTCTAATCTGCTGCTTATTTGTACTGCTAGAAGATATATTATCAATCAATCTTCACTTGAACTTTGCATTCATTTCTAAGGGTAGAAAGAATCCTTAGAAGCACAATTGCTGGAACAAAGAAATGCTCATTTTAATAATTCCCGATATACATTGCTTAAATATGTATCAATGCTTGATATTTTTAATATTCCACTTAAATTTTAATAAAACCTTGTTTTAAACATGATATCACAGTAAAGTTGTAGTTTTTATTTTCTAATTTTACAGCAGGAGAATCATTTCTGTTTTGGATGCTGTTCAGCTTCTATTTGCGAATTGACATAGCAACATGCTCAAGTTGGTAATATTAAATTACTCTCAATCTCCTGGTGTTATTGAAGATATGAAGGCAACATTCAATATAAGCCACATAAGCAATATGTAAAAGATCACTTTTTTTTCTGTCTATTCTTTTCTGTCACAGCCTAACAAATTCCTGGTGGGCTTTGATTATTAAGACACAGCGTAAGGCCTACCTTTTTAACCTTCCTTCCTGAACAGTCTATTGATTCAACTTAAACTGCTTTTTAAAAATTCAATATGCGCATCTGGGGAGTTAGCTACCCTGGTGCTTTACAGCAAGGTTGTGAAGATTAATACATTTATAGAGCATATGTGCTTCTTGGATGAAAGGCCTGGTATAAAATACAAGTCTAGTATTGTTATTTAAAAGCAAACTTTCTTTTGGGGAAAAGATAAGACCTCCACGGTAACTTTTGATTAAAAGTTATATACGCTGGTACTTTTCTTCCCCCCAAAGGCTATCACCAAGGAAGCCTTGAAAATTGTATGCCTTGCTGTCTGCTAACATGATGCAGTCACTTCTAAGGATAGAAATAATCCTCAGAAGTAGAATTACTGGAACAAAGAAATGATACAGAGTCATTTCTTTCCATCTATTTCAAGTCAGTGTGGTCCAGATTTGGCTCCTGCCTATCTTAGGGACTCTGAATTTATCGTTACACTGTACTTATATTTTGAACCACTATCTGCTTTAACTGTGCAGTTGGATTTGAATAATTTTTTGGCAGATCTTCTCATATTTATATCTTCTCTCTCTCTCCCCCTCCCTCTCCCCTCTTCCCCTTTACTCACTATCCCTGTCCTCCACCCCTCAATCTCAAGGAGGAGATCCCATATGAACAGGAATACATGGGGTTTTGGTAGCTATGGTAACTGCATCATAAACCGTGATGGATGGCAGGTGGTTTAAGCACTTCAACTATTAGAACCTTATGGGCACTTGATGTGTTCAGCCAAGAATGACGTTTGCCCACAGGGATCATAAAACAAAAAGAACCTTTACTCTCGACTTGGCAGCAAGGAGATAGCAGCCATGGCCTAACGAGGATGTAATGAAACTGGATGAGGATTACTCCAATAAACAGTGCTAAAAGGGGGATAATGGTGGGCTAAAGCGGAGTGCCTAGTCTAAATGGCGAAGCATTGTGATGGTTCTCTGTACCATACATGCATCTGTTAACAAACACTCAGTTTTCTTTTCTTTTTTTTTTTTTTTAAAGATTTATGTATTTATTATATGTAAGCACACTGTATCTGTCTTCATATACTCCAGAAGAGGGAGTCAGATCTTGTTAAGGATGGTTGTGAGCCACCATGTGGTTGCTGGGATTTGAACTCAGGACCATTTGGAAGAGCAGTCAGTGCTCTTAACCACTGTGCCATCTCTCCAGCCCCAAACACTCAGTTTTCAAGCATTGTCTTTATGTCTAGATATCCAAGTTTCCTAAGGAAACTTTAAGGAAGCATTTCTAAGTCTAGAACTTCTGAAAATTATGTTCATTTGAAAGGTGAGAGGGGGACACACATGTTCTATTTTTAGATGACTTGGGAGTCTAACAGGAAGTCTGCCAGATAGTAGAACAAAGGTCCAAAATCTCTCAGTAAACTAAAGTGGGTATAAACCACGGAGTTACAATTGGCAGGATGTTTTAAGAGATGAGTTGATGGTCACACGGGAATGAAAGCATACTAGAAAAATATTGAATGTCTAATGGAAACTGAACTAGGGATTGTATAGAATATGTTTCAGAGATTAAATTCTGAGTACTATTTAATAAATCTGAAAACTCAGGAACAGGCAGGCTTGGATAGAATACCAAACGCAATTCATAAGTAGTTCTGAAGGATTGCAAGAGCACAGGATCAAAGGGAATGCAGAAAAAAAGAAAAATTAAATATGGGCTTTTTAGTCATGTTTTTGTTATTCAGAACTCCTGGTCAGTTGTTCCAGGGTTGAAAGAAATAAACCAAAACCAAGTATAGAGGTCTTAGAAGTGATGAAGACATCTCTGGGAAGAACTACAAGTTAGACTTATTGTGGGGGAGTCTGAAAGACTTCCTTAACAGTCTTTAAAAAATAAATGGTAATTGTGTTTTCATTAGAGGGAGGTAATGGCCTCAGCCCCAGTGGGCTTGGCACTCCTACTGTTAGCTTCAATTGGCTTTAAAATACATTCCCATTTCTAATTGATAAAACATAACATTCAGATATGTGATTACACAGTAGGGTGGCTATAGATGAAAGTCAGGTACTGTACATCCAAAACAGCTCCAAGAAAGGCTTTTGAATGTTTTCACCATAAAGAAATGGTAAATACCCCTGATAAGTACTTTTTTTTTTTGCCTGATTTTAGCATTGTATTATGTACAAATTCATTAACACAGCACATGGCTTTTCATAAGTATTGCGTATTTATATTTCCACGGATCAGTTAAAAATAAATTCAGTTTTAAAAATCTCCAAGCATCTGACAACATTGTCAATTCTGTCTTTGGAGCCTTTCTGTTAAAAATCCCAGGGCAAGCAAATCTGTTTAGTATGATCTGTCATTTATTCAAAACTGTAAGTGTTTTTGTGCTTTCATTGGCCACACCCTTGAGGTAGAATTCTAGAGCTCTTTAGATAGCTTTATTTTGCTCCAGGAAGGGATCTTACCTGTTTGTTCTCTTCCCGTCCTTCACAGTTTTTCTCCAGCAGATGAGGTGCTCATGTAAGATATACATCAAACTTTAAGGCTCTGCCATAATTTAATTAATTAAAATAGTTTCACCGACAATTTAAAGGATTGTAGAAGAAATGAATGAATTGTCAGAGCCAAGAGAGCACTCTTATTGAGCACATTTTTTCCTTTCATTGCATGCCAGTATTTAGAGTGTTTTGCTCTTCACCAGGACTACGTTGATTTATGCAACATAAGCCATTCAAAGAAGATGAAGTAAAAAAGTGGGGAGTTATTTCTAGAAACTGAGAGAGACGTATGGAATTAAAGGAGTATAGCTACAAACAACCAAACCTCACTCCAGTTAGGAAGAACTGGAAACAGCCAGGCAGCGCATGAGTCCTACCAACACCTAAGAGTTCCCATATGTGGCCAAGGTAGCTGATGGAGTGTTCTGAGCCACAGCATAGATTGATCTTGAGAGACATTCTAGTGAGTTCAGTGTGGACAAACTGGGCTGAGCTGGTCAGTGTGGGGCAGGAGTGTGCCGGCAATTACCAGGACTTATCAGATCATGGCTTATGGATAAGCATGAGTGCCATCACCAGAGAAGTTATTTAATCTGCAGATTCTTGGGTCAACTGAAATCTGATTAAATAACTCAGAAGCCTGAACTATTATAATCTCAACGTATGAATCTGGGGAGCGCTGCCTGTGGAGCCTTTGAAGGATGGCTGCAGACCTCTTTGTTGCCATTTGTAACTCTGAAAACTGGGCGCCTTTTATGAAGGATGTTATCCTGGCTTTATTTCCTGCTCAGTAGGGATTTCCAAAGCTGAATCTCAGGCAAGGGAGCCAGGATGTTTCTATTAGAAGAGGATATTAGGGTGTCAAAAATAATTATAAATTTGTATTCATAAAGGAAACTTCTAACTCTAATTATGTTTGTCTTTCCCCAACTTGCCCCTACAAGTCATTTACTTATAAGAACACTCTAAGATAGCCCAACACTCTTGGTATACATCTATTACTTTCCATTTTTATGTGCTTAAAGCATGCATAACACTCCAACAATTAGTGTATTAGAAGTATTTACACAGTATTAAGCTTTTATCTGCTTATATTTGCTCACTCCAAGAATTAAATAAAAAATTGCCCAAATTAACTCCACCGGAAGAGCAACAAATACAGAGAGTTACAGCATTTCCTGTTTGGAAAATACAAGGTCAAAGTAATGTATTTATAAATATATTTTAACTTATGAGAGTCGGAATTTCACATCACAGTGCTCAAACAAACTGGGGAAGCATTTTGTTGCCATGGATAGTCAAGTATATTCCATTATTCAACTCGCTCCGGGGACAGGTAGCGTTTCATTGTTTGTTATTTCCAGAAGTCAGAGACTCAAGGGAGTTATCATTCTACATTAAATCAAAAACCTCTAAACACCTTCATCGTAATGAAAAAATCTTTCACAATGGACAGTTTGAAAGATGTAAAAGTTATTCTCTGTCACTGACTGAGATTTTATGGGGAAAGCTGGCTCTAAGTACTACCTTTCTAAGCTTTCCAATAAATCAACACTATTGAAAACATTTAAAAGTGTCAGTGTGGCATGGAAATTATTGCCATAGAATTATGACTTTTCCCCTTTCTATTGCTTCAAGAACAGTACAATATTGCCAACACCTGCCACTCCTACGAACCCTATAGTAGATGTGAATAGCATCACATATTGGAAAACATGATAGCTGTGCATTCGTAAGATATTCGTATTGAACGAAACACATTAGCACTTCCTAGCTGCACTGAGGTTTAGAGTAAATCACCAAGAATCACATTCTGTGAGATTTAAGAGACTTAGACTCTTAAGACTTAAAGGGGAACTGCTCTGGGCCCTTTACAGCTTTCAAGTTTGCTAATACTGGAAATGTGATTCTAGGAAGTCTTTATTAAGCAAAATAAATAACAGCAGTTATCTTTCCAGAGGGGAACTTAACTTACAGAAAGATGGTGTTATGTAAAGAATTAAACCTGCTTGAACATTCCATTCCAACAAATAAGCTAGCTAATTACACACACACACACACACACACACACACANANANAGAGAGAGAGAGAGAGAGAGAGAGAGAGAGAGAGAGAGAGAGAGAGAGAGAGAGAGAGAATTTAAAAGGCATATTGCTGCAAGATTGTTTATTTCATTTGATTCCTGAATTAATTCTGGAGCAAACAAGGTCTGGTAGGAAATACAGATCCACTCATAGGAGAGTTATTGCACCAATGTGCATGTGTTGAAGTGAAACATTGTTTGGGAATGTCTGAATCTCAGGTCGCTACATTCCCTCCAAGAAAGCTGCTTACATAGTCTGAAGTATTTTAATTGTTTACTTGATTCAATGCAGAGAGCCAAGAGGAACTTCCTACCTAGTCATTTACTTATGGAGTTGGCAGAAGTTTCAGATGGTGAGGTCCAAATTCTTAATTTTACACATGAGGAAACTTGAGCCACGTCTTGATGAAGGTTTAGCGTGGAAAGGGCTTATTTCACGGAGAAAACGCCTGTGGTTATATTTGACCTCATGAAAACGACTAAAATGATTTCCTCCACATTTTTTTTTTTTTTTTTTGGTCCATTGTTGGAGAAATGAAGTTTATTTGGGAAAAACAAAGTTTAGAATTTAATAGTGATATATACACAGATTTGATAGGTCCGTTTCAGATGTATGCAAAAGAGAACTACTTTTATAATAACCCACTCCCTCCTAGCCTTCATTAAACTTTAAAACCTAGTTGTTCTGAAGTCCTTCAGATTCAAGTATGGTGCCTCTCTTGCCTTTTGTCTTGCTTTCTTTTCTTTTCTTCCCCCCCCTTTCTTGGGGGGGGCACAGTTTGGTTTCTGTAGAGTTTCTGCAATCTGACTATAGTCTTCTTTCCCGCAGTTTCATGGTTTTGATGTATACAGTGAGGGATCTGATTAGGCTGTGTGTGTCTCTTGAAATTTGTCTGAATTTGATAGATAAATCATATTTTACCATCGGGTCTAGAAAGGGGATTCTGGGCTACCCCATTCATTAGGGATGTTAATTAATGAGAGATGTGGCTACTTTACTCCTTGTGCCTTTAGGAAAAATTCACAGCATCAACCAGTACCTCTGATGCTGTCACCTCTTTAGAAGGTTTTTTAAAAAAGAGGATTCTCTGGCCCTAAAGCAGGCACCCCACTTTTCTAACATGGACCTTGTGTCCTTTCCACTCTTGAAACACAGAGAGGAACAAGTCCAGGCATGCTCAGGCAGCTTCTCCTCCCTCACCCCACTGTGCTGTTATTATTGCATTTCTGTTTCTCTATGGCTCTCTCTCTGTTCTTTCTATACAGCATCAAAGGTTTCTCTGTGGTTCTTTGTTCTCTGTATACAGCATCAATGGTTTCTCTGTGATTTTCTGTTCCCTCTATCAGCATCAAAGGGCAGATCTAGGAGTTCTGTTCTCCAGTGGGTCCTCTAAAAACAGTGTCACTAGAATTGACTAGCTCTTGGCTTCCAGATCTCCTCAGTTTCATAAAGAGACTAGCTGAGATGTTTCTGTTATCCTTTGAGGAGACATACAGGGATGCTTGCCCATAGGAACATGATCTCTCTCCAGAATGGTAGCCCAAATACCCATGAATCTTCATTTTCTTGAAGGTGCCAAGGGTCAATGGATTAATACCACCTCACTCCTATCTCTTTTGGATTTTGATTTTTAGCACTAAGTAGTAAATCTCATTTCCACTCAGTTATTCTGGATGTTATTATTTAAGTTTTGTTTCTGGTGGCAATTTCTATGGTGATCTATGTCCTTTTAGTTTAGCCATCAGAGGAGAGAAGAAATCAGCAGGAAGTCTGAGAGAATTACAAAAGAGATTTTTGTTGGTATTTTCTGTCCCACTTTACTGTGGCTTTGGATAATCCAGTAGAGAACAGAGAGAAAGAATAACCACATAAAGCAACTGTTGAGATTTTATGATCCAGGTGCTTAATACCAGCCATCGATCAAGCAGTTTAGAAATCATCAGGAGAAATAGATAATTTTTTATTGTATTTCGTGGACCATCTGTGAAAGATGAAAATAGATACATTTAGATATTCAAGGAGCATCTTTCAAACGTTAGCAAAAGCCTTGGTAGAAGGATGGCTTTCTGAGCAGAGAAGTGTCTCTCACAAAGCTTGGGCATCTTTTCATAAGCATTTACTGTTAGTATGTGATGTATACTACAAAATTTTGTGAGTCCGTGTTATTATTACCCTTTCCTGGCTTCCTGAAGGTTCTTGAGCTGCCCCTGTAGAGCATCCAGGGAGTGGCAGAGTTGGCCCAGGAATCTTAGTGTCTGAGTTCCTAACTCGCATAAGCTGGAAGGCACCTCAATGGCACTTTAATTCTAGTCGGCAAAGTTAGTTATGTTGAGATGACAGTTAGGCGGTAGATAAGGGCATCTTATCATCATGTTCTAGTGTTGTCTTTGCTTGGCCTGGGGGATATGTTTCATGCTGCTTCTGTCTCAGAAGGGTAGAGTTGCCCCACTGTCACTGTCCCTTGGAGAGTTTACAGAAGACCTACACAGATTGATTCACCAAGGTGGGTTGTATTATGGGGTCTTCAGTTTCCATACTATCCATGTGCTTTTGATGCACACCACTTTCTTGGAAGATTCAGATATATCTGTATCCAAGGCTTGCAATCTCTCTCTATTTTTCATGAAGTGATAAATCTGTGTTCCCAAACGCACACATTCAGACATTCTAGGCAAAACAACAATGGTGCAAAGGCCTAGTGTTGCCTGTGATATGTGATTACAGAGGAGGGGCATACCGGTGTAAGTATACCTAAAGGAGGCTAGAAACTGGTTAAGGGTCAGATCCTGGAGAACATGACATGGTTCAGGGTGAGGGTGTGAAATTGGTACCGAATTCTAGATAAAATGGACACTATGAAAGCTTTCACAGAGGGGGGTAATATTGCCAAATTTAGTATCTTACCATCAAATGAAAATCAGGTAGGTTTTACACAGTAAAAACACCTTTGCTGCTCTAAGAGATGGTAAGTAGTTGGGTTGCTTTCCCAAAGATCCTTACATTCCTTTAGCTTCAAACCCTTATGTGTTAGCTCACATTTTCTATGCAATAGCATGTTATTCCACCACATAATTGAGACAGGTATTTGACAATTCTTTTTGCAAAATACTTGCCTACTCTGTGCAAGGCTCAGAGTTTGATCCTTAGCATCTGAAACAACAGGCCAAACCAAGAGAAGATACCTTTTAAAAACACTTATTCTAGAACTTACTCTGTCTTAAGTTTCTATTTCTCCTGCAACAAATGACTACAAATTTAGTGCCTCGAAAAAAAAAAATAACATCATTTGTCTTGTTTACAAGGGTCTGACTGGGGCCTTGCTGGCTGTCCTGGGTGTAACCAGGATATTTCACTCCACCCCTATAGACTTGAGAATCCCCATTTCAGTAGCTTTTCCCAGTTTTTAGAGGTCATCTGACTCCCTTGACTCTCGGTCACCTTACCCTGCCTCTAGGTTTTCCTGATCATTCTTCATGGTTGGTTAAGTCTCCCTTTGACTCTTGACTGGTATGAAAGCTTTTCTTTTAAGCATGTGTCTCTAATCAACTGAGCCAACTCAGGAGACCTCCCCCACCTCAGTACCCTCCCCCACCTCAGAGTCTTTAAAGTAACCATGCTAGCAAACTCCTGTTTGCCGCAGAAGGCTGCATAGTCACGGGTTTTGATTATTACCATGGTCAGCTTTGGAGGAAGTACACTATTCCATCTGCCAACCAACATTCTGCACAGAGACTTCCATCAGGGAGCGGGTTTGAATCTGGCACTCTGGTGATCTTTCAATGAAGCTTTCTCTTCTCTCTGTGAGATTAACAAAATATTTCATCATTTTCTGAAACCTTTACCAGTGCTGTTATGCCTTAAATGTGTACAGAAGCTTCTCTATCTATTACACATAAATTGTTTTTTGTTGCAATTGTTTCCCCTCCCTAAGTCTTCCTTCCTTTTATTATTGCATTATCTTTATGTCAAAGCATTTCTCAACTTGACATTTTCTGTCCGAGGTTTTCGCCTCCAGTGGGCAGGCTTTTTATTGTTTCATGGGAGAGGGTCATCGTGGAAGTTGGTTTTTTATTTTCATTCTGATTATGTTACTCTCTGACATGACCATCATTTTAACCTCTAAAGAACACAGATGTTTCATGTCATACTTATTAGAAAGAGGTGACTGGCAGATAAAGACCATTAAAAATCTATTGGTGTTCTTGGTTTATTTTCTGATTAAAATTGGATAATTTTATGTTCCTCTGGTTTAAACATACACACTAGTCTACAGCTCAAAGACAGAACAATGGGACTGTGGTCCCCATTGCTGGGAAAAAAAAAGCAAATAGCTCCACATCATTATACATATCTATATTTCTTTTTACATACAAATTCCTATGTTTTTATGAATTTCCACTTGCTCTATGAATTTATGGCTATTATCTTATAATCCAATAGTTAATTTCTGTAGGATGATCTTCCAAGTGCTCAGGCATCTCCCAAGGCTTCAGATGTAGGCAGAGGGGCTGGATATTCACAATAGAGTACACATGCTGCCATCCATTCTGATTGACCACACCAGCTGCTTACAGATGTGTTGCTCTTAACTCTTCCATATGGTCATGTGGATTTGGAGGTAAATCTCTTTACACAAAGTTTTTAACATGACAGCCCATTTATATGTCTATTCAGCTTATCAGGGAGAAACACACACACACACACACACACACACACACACACACACACACACAACCAACCTTCTTACAGGTCTGTCATTTAGTTTGCTTTGCCCCCACATTCTTGTAAATGTTATGGCTGTTCTTTGACAACTCTCTAATTTTTCAACTAGAATGACTGCTCATGGGCGGAATTCAGTTTTCCAGCACTTGGCTATTTTTTTTTTCTTCCTCCTTAAATATGCAGCTTAAATTGTGGAAATGCCAGTTTGAACTTCAGCTACTCAAATTCAAATATCAACGAAAGTCGCCTTAACTCCTGTGATATTTCATTTGTGCTCAGTTCCCTACGTTTTTAATGGAACCTTTAGGGAGCTCTGACCTCCCAAACTTCCACTAGAGGGATGAGAGAGAAAGAGAGGGAAGGAGGGAGGGAGGGAGGGAGGGAGAGAGAGAGAGAGAGAGAGAGAGAGAGAGAGAGAGAGAGACTAANGTTCCCTACGTTTTTAATGGAACCTTTAGGGAGCTCTGACCTCCCAAACTTCCACTAGAGGGATGAGAGAGAAAGAGAGGGAAGGAGGGAGGGAGAGAGAGAGAGAGAGAGAGAGAGAGAGAGAGAGAGAGAGAGAGAGAGAGAGACTAATGTCTAGAATATTTGAGGGATACATTTTTCAGTTTTTTTTTCCCTTTGTCTCCAAGTTTAAATTGTAGTTCAGCTCCCTTGCAGGTTGGGAATTCACTTTGAATCTTCATAGGTGGGCTGTATATCTTGGGAAAATTGATAATGAACATTAAGACTGACACCACCTTCCAGTGAGGCTACAGGGAAGGAAGGTTACAAGAGTGGGTTTCAAAAAAAAAAAATCTGTTTTCTTAATCGCTGAATTAAAACATATGAATCTTTTCAAAAGTTTATTTTAATAAAAACTAACCCAATTTAGGAAAAATATTCAGGACTTTAAAATGGTTAGCTGCGTAAATTTGAAATGATGCTACTTCTCAGTTTGTGAAAATATTCAGGTCAAGTTACAGCAATTTGAAAATATTGTATTTACAGACAAATGGCACAAATATATCACAAGCCTAAAATTGGTTTATAAAACAATCTCATCACTACATGCAGAGTCAAGATATTTTAAAGATGTGCTTGAGGGAGTGCGAACCTTCATTTCATGGAAAAATAAAGAAGTCAGTGCTAAGAAAATCGATGTTATGCTAGAAAGTTCCCTATCTAAACTATGTATACAAACTGTGAAGGGGAAGGAAAACCATCTGTCTAACACACGACTACCGAGTACTGAATCAAGTGAAGCGGTCTAGACTTTCACAGATGTGTGTTGCCATTTTAGTTCTTTCATTAAAACTGTGTGGTGATTAATTTTCAAATACTGTCCTATTGCTTGGATGTGAGACCGTGTAGCTTGAAATGGAATAGTTCAAGTTGAATCCAATATGACCGGGGCACTCCCAACCATCTAATTGAAGTGAAAAATTACTAAAAAGAATTACTGAGCTCAGAGTGTTTACTGTCCTAAAGAAGGGAGAATCCAAATGCAATGGTGCTTCAGAGGACAGACGGATGATTTCAGTGAGTTCAGGTAACGGTTAGGAGAATCAGAAATAAAAATGACCCTTAAAGGTCACATTCTGAAGGTACACACAGGGGCAGCATGGAGGAAGGAACCACAGAGGATGTGGGTCAGAGCAATGTGTGGCACTGTTTCAAGCTTAAGTTCCGTAGGCCACGCCTGTCTGAAGATGCAGGTTTCACTATCTGGGAAACATCGGCTGCTTTGCGAATTAATTTCCTGCGTCTTAAAAGAAGAATATATTATATATAAAAATGCAGGTTTCTGATTTTACTTGAGGCAACCAGGTCCGTGCTGGTGCACAGCCACAGCTACATACAACAGTGACCTGCTGCTCTTCTCAGAAAGGGTCTTACTGCTCCGCGTCATCATGCACAGTCATCTGACTGTCAACAGTGACCTAACTGCATACTGGACGGGTTGAGATGTTGAGGCCGGTGGTTCAGCAGGTCCTATCTTCACAGTCCTGGTGTTCTGAGTCCAACGTCAGAACCTAAGTAAAGGTGGAAGGAGAGCGACGGCTTCCCAGTATCGCCTTGGGAACCTCTTCAAGGTGGAGAACAATAATTAAGCCTTCCTACCTACAAGGCAGGAAACTCACGGCTTGAAAGACCCCACACATCAACACAGCAGTGGGACACTGACATGTGCTTGGTGCCTCTGCTATCAAATAGCAGCAGCCTTGCTTTCTTAAGACTCTCCCAACCTTAACAGTAGGTGGCTGTTTTCCCTGTGTAAACCCTGACTGTGTGAACACCAGTCTGGCTCGGCATATTGAGAATATTGTTTATTTATTATACAGACTCTCCCCGGTATAACCCATGAACTAATTAAATATGCAAGATTTATACCTGCATATAACGGATTTGGACCCAGTCTTCTCAACACTTCCCTTCTCAACTTCATGTTCTCTCTCTCTCTCTCTCTCTCTCTCTCTCTCTCTCTCTCTCTCTCTGTCAACACTCACTGAGTTCATTCAGTGCTGCCTTTAAGGATTTACTGGCCAGGAAGTGGGAATGGGTGGGGGAGGCAATGGGGGGGGATTATGGAGGGGAACCAGGAAAGGGGATAACATTTGAAATGTAATAAAGAAAACATCTAATAAAAACAGATTTATTTTAAATTACGTGTATGCGTGTATTCACACACCCGAGTGCAGTGCTTGTGGAGGCTGTAAGAGGGTATCAGCTCCGCTGGGCTGCAGCTCCAGGTGGTTGTCAGCCGTCAGATATGGGTGTCGGGAGCCAAACTTGAGTCCTCTGCAATAGCAACGCCTGTTCATAACTGCAGAGACGTCTTGCTGGCTACAGATAAGCTATGATTAAATGAATGCTGGGTGTTTTCCTTTCTTGCAAGGAACACTGGGAACTAAATGGCTATTTACATCTATTTCTTTTCTAAAGTTTTCTAAGTAATTATGTAATATAACTTTTATATAATATAACTTATATATAATATAAAATATGGTGTAAAAGTATATATAACAATCATATCTTAACTGAGTCTGATATTTTTAATTTATATCAAATAGGATAGTAACAACATTTATTAAAAAGTAAAATACAGTTCTTTCCCTCTTCTCTTTCTGCTTCCTCTCTCTGTCTCTGTCTCTCTCTGTCTCTGTCTCTGTCTCTGTCTCTGTCTCTGTCTCTGTCTCTCTCTCTCTCTCTCTCAATAAAACCTCTTCCACGCAGGAAAAAAAGTAAAATACAAAAATTATAAAAATTTACAAGGTTTGCAAAACCAGAAAAATTCACAGACGTAAAAATAAACCAATGCATACACATTTTACACACACACACACACACACACACATGCACCAAAAACACTCAGTAAAAAGGAAACTTAAAGGTAAGTTACATTACCAAGTTAATACCTTTAAGGAGAGGAAAGTTTGCTCCATGATAATAAAAGGACTTTTAAAAGAACACATTTAGAGTCCCAAATATTATAGGTTTTTTAACTTTTTCCTAGAACTATCCACTACTTGATAGTAAGACATTGAACATGGAGAAATCAAGCTGGTACTGACCTTGAGCTACTAGCTAGCTTTCACAGTGCTGGAAGGTTCTGTGCATGCTACTCAAGGAGATAAGTGATCAAGAGCCATACACAGATGTGAATCCTATTGGCTAGAAGGATGACTGGCCTAGCAAGACATATCCAGTGGTACTATAGTGATATCAGAATCATGGGAGTAACCAAACCCTTCTCGATTGTTCTTTAACTCCCACTCCACTAGATGAAACCCTTAGGTGGCATCATTACTGAACCAAAAATTCCTGTGGATAAACAGGACATGGATCTAGGGGAGGGCCTGTTAGCATTAGTCTGGACATAGCATTAAAATAATTCCTTATGATTTATCCTTATACTCATAGACTAATGCATCTCTCAGTCATCACTAGAGAAACTTCCGTTTTCAGTGGATGGTGACTAAGGTAGGGATCCATAGCTATCCTGGGTGTAATGAATAGCGTTCTCAGCACTAAAGAGAACATTTATACTGACATACCTTCTCTCAAGGTTCAGGGATCATTGTAGACCAGGAGACAGAGAATACAAGGACCAGAGGTGGTGGTTGAATATAGGGAGCTTGTCTTCTGGACAGCAGGGTGGCTATACATGTGAACTCACGGTGGTTGTGACAGAATACATAAGACCTATCCAATCTCGGGCAAGACAAAAATTCAGCATGGAGATGGGAGTCGAGCATAAAATTTTACCCTCTAGTCACAGAGCCATTAGCAATTGTTAGCTCCTGGAAGAGGGAGAGGCAGTTTTCTCTAAGGGTGAAGTGTTTAGTAAGTTGGCGATGCCCCCAGTGGAGACCACATATCCAAGAATCTTTGAGCAGCACAAATTGATCTTGACTTTTTAAAGAGTCTCAAAGTTGGATGAGCAAGGAAGTGGAGGTAGTCTGGAAAGAATTGGGGTGAATAAATACGATCTAAGTACATTGTACGAAACTCTTAAAGAACTAGTAAAAATTTAAAAATTCGCACAGTTCAACTTTGAGATAACATTTCCTTTGATGTTCAAACAATTCACAATTTGAACTACAAGTTAGGCTTGAAAACCTTCACCTATCTTCTGCATATATTATGGCTGTTAGTTTGGTTTTCTTGTGGGACTCCTATTTCTAGGAGTGGGGCTGTCTCTGCCTCTTTTGTCTACCCATGGGACCCCTTTCCTTCTACCAGGTTGCCTTGCCCAGTCCTAATGTGAGAGTTTGTGCCTAGTGTTACATCTTAGTAAGCCCTGTTTGGTTGATATCTCTAGGAGCCTGCTCCTTTCTGAAGACAAATGGAGGAGGAGGTGTGGCTTTGGGGGCAAGGAGAATTAGCATGTGGTGGTAGGGATGTGGAGGAGTGGAGGTAGGGGAAACTGTGGTCTGGGTGTATTGTATGACAGAAAGTAAATAATACAAAAAAGAAGGTAAGAAAGAAAGAAAGAAAGAAAGAAAGAAAGAAAGAAAGAAAGAAAGAAAGAAAGAAAGACTTAATCTGTGCTTGAGAAAGCAATCATACATTATCCATGACCAATTTAAGAACTACAATCCTGAATCCAAATATCTTGGTTGTAAGTGCCAATTTGTTAGATTGTTTTTTCTCCTTTGTTTTGCATGGATTTTCAAGAAATCGCATATGCTCCTTCAATGTTGTTTTCACATTCTGGGGATACTGAAATAGGTATTAGGTGTTTCCTGCTTTGTGACTGGAAAAGAAGTTTCCCAGATGCTGATGAAACGTGGTTTCAAAGTATCTTACTTAAGGTAGCAATTCAGGAACTGTGTTTGTTTATATGGAGAGGAGGTGTGACTTATGAAGGCTGGGAAAGTGTTGTTAGAGCTCGTTTTGTTTGAAGTTAATATTTATCACATTATTTCAGTTTAGAAGAGATGAGAATCTCACCAGGATGAGAATCAGGGTTATTTTGGATCTGCAGCCAGATTATTTTGGATTTGGCTCACAAAGGTTGGGCAAATTGGTTAATATCTTCGCAATTCATTTCCTTCCTTTTTAAAACAGCACAGATGTCTTTGAACCAGGGAATATTCAAACTCCCTTCCATAGGTAAAATTACATTATTTTTGTTTCTGCCATCCACACATGGGAAAGATAAATTATATTTAATAGACTCTGGGTGTTTATGAAGGGAGCTTTTTAGCTTGAAGTTTTGGGCTTTTAAGACTTTCTTTTTGATTTTACATCTCTTAGGGTGTCAGGGTGTCTCTCTCAATTGCTATTCACCCACTCTTAGGAGTCCAACAGAAACTCCTAACCAACCACACCCACACCGTGTTTAGCTACTATCCACTTATAAGCCAGTATATATCGTGTTTGCCTTTCTGGGTCTGGTTTGTTCTGCTCAGGATGATTCTTTTTTTTTTTTTCTTGTTCCATTTGCTTGCAAATTTCATATCAGTTTTTTCTAACTAGTTGCTTACTGACTTCTAAAAGCAATCTTTTCAATTGGTCTATTTTTACTGAAATCTATTCTTAAATCATGAGAGTCTATTTCTTTTTAAAAACAATAACTAAAAATGACTTAGCTTCTGGGTAGGCTCCCTCACTTCTCCACCCTTTATTTTTTCATCTTTGAGATGAGTTTATAAATGAGGGACACTCCAGACCATCCTCCTCTGGCCTCGTCTTTAAATGATTTCGCTTTAGTCATTTTGGACCATTAACTCACAATTGAAAAAATCTCCATACAGAGACACCAAAGAAACTTGAAAATTAAGTTTATTAGGTGCCATCAACAGAAAGTATAGCTCTCATTTCAAGGTGGAGACTATATTCTTGAGCCAAGTATGAATGATTATGCTTGAGAGGTATGCTTTTAGGTTGCTGTGATTGACATGTCTCAACATGGAAATTGTTACATGCTATTTTATAACCAAAGAACAAAGGAAAAGTCATAAATTAAGGCACTTGTAAAAAATCATTGGTGGGGACAGCAGGGAGGCGAGTTACATTAAAGCATGGATGTGTCCCTTGTAGATCGCAGATACTAGATGGTGACAACCTTAGCATTTTCATGGGTGGAGGCTAGTGGTGTGTTAAGAATGTTTTAAAGTTTTCTCTATCAATTTCAATGTCTCTGTTTTTATGTGGAGGTTTTTGATCCACCTAGACTTGAGCTTTGTACAAGGAGATAAGAATGGGTCAATTCTCCCAAGTACCTGAAGGGGGCTGCAACCCTGTAGGTGGAACAACAACAGGAACTAACCAGTACCCCCGGGGTTTGTGTTTCTAGCTGCATATGTAGCAGAAGATGACCTAATCGGCCATCAGTGGGAATAGAGGCTCCTTGGTCTTCCAAACTCTATATGACCTAGCACAAGGCAAGGCCTGGGCCAAGTAGTGGGAGTGGGTGGGTAGGGGAACAGAGGTGGGGGGAGGGGTATGGGAAACTTTCGGGATAGCATTTGAAATGTAAATAAAGAAAATAATAATAATAATAATAAAAAAAAGAATGGGTCAATTCTCATTCTTCTACATGATAACTGTCAGCTATGCCAGCACCATTTGTTGAAAATGCTGTCCTTTTTCCACTGGATGGTTTTAGATCCCTTGTCAATGATCAAGTGACCATAGGTGTGTGGATTCATTTCTGGGTCTTCAATTCTATTCCATTGATCTACGTGTCTGTCGCTGTACCAGTACCATGCAGTTTTTATCACAATTGCTCTGTAGTACAGCTTAAGGTCAGGCATGGTGATTCCACCAGAGGTTCTTTTACTGTTGAGAATGGTTTTTGGTATCCTAGGTTTTTTATTATTTCAGATGAATTTGCAAATCACCCTTTCTAACTCAGTGAAGAATTGGGATGGAATTTTGATAGGGATTGCATTGAATCTGTAGATTGCTTTTGGCAGGATGGTCATTTTGACTATGTTAATCCTGCCAATCGATGAGCATGGGAGATCTTTCCATCTTCTGAGATCTTCAATTTCTTTCTTCAGAGACTTGAAGTTCTTATCATACAGATCTTTCATGAAAGGATTGATAAATATCTGGATTAAGGGCAGGCCAGTGTGATTCAGCTCTTCATAACTGCACAGTTCTAATTAGTCAGTTGACCTTGACTCTTCTGCATAGGATAATTCTTTTTATTTTTGAAACTTTGGTTCAAAGTTTATCGAACTTGACAAAAATATAAATTCATCTTGACAAGTTATGTGTCTTAAAAGTCAGTCCTGGGAAATGTTTGTTCTGCTCCTGTGTGTGTGTGTGTGTGTGTGTGTGTGTGTGTGTGTGCGCGTGCGCGCGCGTGCGCGTGCGCGCACGCATTTGTGTGTGTTTGTGTGTGTGCATTTGTGTGTGTGTGTTTGTGTGTCTGTGTGTGTGTCTGTGTGTGTGTCTCTGTGTGTCTGTGTGTGTGTGTGTGTGTGTGTATATACGCTGGTACACATGTAGTAGGTTAGAGGATAGATTCAGATGTAAGTTCTCACCTTCTGCCTTGAGAGGCACTGTGTTTTGTTTTCTCCTGTGCTGCACATACCAGGCTAGCTGGTCTGGAGTTTGTAAGGAACCTCTTTGCTCTGTGTCTCATCACAATTTAGGAACCCTGAGATTATAGATGCAAGCTACTTTGCCTACCTTTCCAGGGTTCTGAATATTTGAACTGAGGTCCTAATGCTTGTCAGGAAGTGTTTCACACATTGAACCATCTCTTAGTTCCCTTTGCATATTTTTAAATTGACTTATTTACTTTCTTGTAATTGAGATTTTGAGCTCTTTATGTTTTTCGTACACTAATTCCTTCTGATGTGTGGTTTGTGAATGTATTCTCCTGTTCTATCAGGTTTCTTTGTTATTTTCCATTGTTACATAAAAGAACTTTAGTTTGATATAATATCATTTGTTAATTTTAACTTATGATTTTGAAATTTTATCTAAAAGTCATTTTTCAGACCAATGACTTTTCTTCTATCAAGACAAAAGGCCAGCTTCTATGTTTATGATCTTCTGTCTTGTTTATTAAACATGGTATAAGATATGGGCTCCATTTCATTCTTCTGCATGTAACTGGTTTTGTCAAAAAAATTTGTTAAAAAGAATCCATTTTCAATCATGTTCCATCTCTATGTGTTTATATTTGCATATATATATATATCCCTATTCTCGGTGTGTAGGGTTTATTTGTTATATTTCCATTGTTACACAAAAGGTTTTCATTTGATATAATGGCATTTATCATTTTTAGTTTTTTTTTAAACTTATGTTTTTGAGACCTTATCTAAAAGTAATTTCTCAGACATATATATACATATACATATATATATATTTGCATCTATAAAGTTTATATATATGTTTATATATATATAAATGGTATATATAAAACACACATATATGTATATATAAATAAACCATTACATGTCTACATATCTACTTACACATGTAAACAATATTCTGTATCTGCCTTCCTTAAAGTGATAGCTTTAAAACCAGGTATGCCCACGAACCTCCTAGGAAAGGGGAAATAGGATAGACATTGCAGGGTTCCTGGGATTTGATGGGGACAGGAATAGGAAGGATCAGGTAGGCAGAGGACAGAGATAGAGTGTTGGAAGAAACAACTGGAACTGGATGTACAGCAGGGAATAGCTGGAAACCTAGTCCAATTTAAACTCCCAGGAATCTCTGAGGGTGACCCTAGCTAGACTCCTGGTAACGTGGGATATGGAGCCTAAACTGGACATCTCCTGTAACCAGGAAAGACTTCCAGTACAGGGATTAGGACACCGAATCGGTCATAAACCCTTCAGCCTACAATTTGTCTTGCTTGCAAGATACGTTGGGGTAAAAGTAGTGGAGAAATTGTGGAAGTGGCCAACCAGTGACTGGTCCAGCTTAAGACCTATGCCATGAGAAGAAGCCCAGGCCTGACACTATCTAGAGGGACAGGAATCAGAACCTGGATAGCCCTTAGAACCATATAGAACTAAACAGGACCAGTCAAAAAAAAAAAAAGTCAATGAAATGATTTTTAATGACACTCTCCTATGCTCCTGGATATGAGCCTAGAATAATCATCATCAGTGAAGCTTCATCCAGCAACTGATAGAAACAGATGTAGAGACCCACAGCCAAACATTAGGCAGAATTCAGGGAATACTGTCAAAGAAGTGGAGGAGAGGTTGTAGGAACCATAGGGACCAAGGACATCAGAGAAACCCCACTAAATCAGCTAAGCTGGGCCTATAGGTGCTCACAGAGACGGAAATGACAATCAGGGAGCTAGCGTGGGTCTGACCTAGACCCTTTGCACATATATTACAGTTGTGTGCCTTGGTCTTCTCACGGGACTCCTAACAGTGGGAGAGGGTGTCATCTCTGACTCGTTTGCCTGCTTTTGAGATCTTTTTTCTGTTGCTGGGTGACCTCCTCAGGCTTTAATACAAGAAGGTGGTGCTTAGTTTTACTGCCATTTGCTATGTCATGTTTGTTGACAGCCATGGGAGGCCTGCCCTTTGCTGAAGAGAAAAGGAGAAGTGGATGCAGAGTGGAGAGGGACTGGCAGGAGAGGAAGAAGGGGAAACTGTATTTGGAATGTAATGTATTAGAGAAGAATAAATAAAATAAAATAAAATAAAATAAAATGAAATAAAATAAATAGTAACAATTTAAAAATCAGGTATGCCTGGATTCGAGTGACTATGGCATTTGTTCTCTGGGTAAACCTGAGAACTTGTTTCAGATTTTCCAATCATCTATAAAACACACCATAAATGTTTAGTACCATGTATGATTTGTAATGAGAATTTGACAAGTTTTACCTATTGAATGCTTAGATCACTTATTATTACCTACTGTAAAATGACTCACAACTAAACTAACATCTTTGAATAATGACACAATACTTTCCTTATTTTATATATATATATATATACTTTCACCAGTGTATATTGTAAGCTGTAACAGTCTTAAAATTTTGACAGATTGTTAACTGAGAAGTTAATATTTTATGATACCATACCATATATATCTCATTATCCTGTACCAACATTGCATGTTTTCTCAATGTGTTTAACCTTTGCTGATCAGATAGCTGAAAAACAACATATATCATCGCTACTATAAATAGATTAATTTGCATCTATGAAATGTTTACTTCTTTTTCTGTAAATACTGAATTCATGATCTTTCTGTATTTAATAATGTTTCATAACTATATCAGTTGTTGAAGTGGACAGTTTTTGGAAAAGTATATGAAGCTATTAAATAAATGTTATATCTTAATATGTATATCACATAATAGTATAAGTTTAACAGATTATACAAATATATAATGTATGTATGCATGTATGTATGTATGTATGTATGTATGTATGTATGTATGTGTCTTTATATATGTATATGCCCCATCTAGTCTTTATATTTTTTAAACACAGGCTTTCTATCATTTATATGGCTAAATTAACTATTTTAATTGGGTTTCCTGGTACCTTTTACTCTCCAAGATACATTATTAGTATATATGTTGATGACTTCATGAAGAGTTTTTCACCTTTTACAAAATTAAATTTGACCTGATTTAAGTTTCTCCCTCTCCCTCTCCTCTCTCTGTGTCTATCTGCATGTGCATGTATAGAAGAGAGAGGTGAATGAACTCCATGCCTTTTTTTTTTCTTTTTACATCATTTTTTGAGACAGCTTCCCTCACTGAAGCTTGCCGGTTGGCTGGAGTGCCTGCGTGGGGGTCCTGCATACATCTCTGTATCCTACCCTGAGGTTAAGGGTGTGGGCCAGCACAGAGAGTTTTCACTTGGCTGCTTGACATCCAACATTATTAACTACAGAAAGGCCATGAATTCATTATTTACAGAAAAAGAAGTAAACATTTCATAGATGCAAATTAATCTCTCTACATTAGCAAAGATATATCCAAGTATCTAACGCTTGGTACCAGGTGCTCATTCTCACGCAGTAAGCACTTGACCTACCGAATCATCTCCCTTCCCTCACTTCCCCGATTTCTTACCATATTATTACAGCTGCAATGTGTTCAAATTATACACACAAGGCTCTTGAAGTTGTGCTGGAGTTCAGGAGTGGGATGCTTGACCAGTGTTATTGGACAAATATCACAGAACTTTATACACAACTAATATGCTTTCGAGAAGTCAAGGCATATGATTTTTCTCCCTCCAAGGACTTCCAAGATTATTTAGAAAATTCTTTACTTTGGAAAAATAACTTTGTTGACAACCTTGATCATCGGGCTGCCTCCGGGTGAAATACTGCGCTTACTTTAATGAGACTGTGAAACTGAGAAGCTGCCATCTAAGGGAAATACCATGGCCCTCACCACCAGTGTTCAGACGGGAGATTTGTGCCGTTCGTGCAGCTAGACTTCTGGCTCACAGTGAAATGGCTTTTAGTGCTACCTTTTATGGGCCAAGAGAAGAAGCTGAAAGTGAAAATGTTTTGGAGGCACTGCAATGAGAGGTTTAGAAACTGTTTTCAACAAGGTTGACTGAACTCACCTTAACGTTTGTGTTTTCTTACTGTTGGTTTGTTCACCAAGAAATGGTTTTGTGTTATTTAACATTACTTACAATCAACCTGTTAAACATCTCCTATCTGAGATTCAACCCCCCCCCCAGCATAATTCTGACATAAAATTCTAGAGGATAATGCTAAAAAGTTAGCAAACTAGTCTCTAAAAGCAATATGTATTTCCCCAAATTCTATTAAAATTTTAATATCTGATGCTTGTCAGTTGATACACTATCTAACATGGGGATTATTAACTTTAGTAATTTTTGAGTATCCTGATGTAATCCACAAACAGGCTTGGAATCTGATATAAGTTTGCTTTGATGCACCAAAGAAGCCGATAAAAGCAAACAATATGTATTTCTCCTGTCAATAGAGATGCACAAAATTCCTTGACAATGCCATAGTGTACAAGCATACAAATTCCACTGAAGTCTTGGCTAAGGACACCACGAATAAGCAAGAACACTGGGTTCGGTGTTCCAAAAATTTCTTACTTGAAGTACTTGCAGCTTACAAGTTATTAAAGCTAAACCATTACCTTTTATTATCTACTCAAAATTTTATTATCTGTTCAATATACTGCATTAGGGCTTGTGGTAAGAGTGGGTGAATTTTATAGTTTAATAAATTCTTCTGGTTTTATTTGTCAATATTTACTATTTTGAGATGTAATATTTTTATTAGTCTAGAGCAATTAGCTTTCAACGGGGCTTTTAAATTATAGTGTGTGCTGCAATAAAAAAATGTAAGGTTTTATAGTTGTTTTCTACTCTATATATTAAGTTTATTCAGTATTTAAATAAATTGTATCTACAGATTCCTTAGGAAAAATATCCAACTTCACTTTCATTTTATCTAATGGATGTGATTAAGTGATTCTAAGCAACTTGCTTTTTATGTTTGTGAAATCTTAACCATTATCTGATTGACTTCAGCATGTAGGAGTTATGAACTTACAAAGGGTCAAAAATACCATCTATAATTATTCTTGTAATGTAGATGAGCAAGTCAGGAAGCTCTGGCCAAGATTCATATCCAGCCAATACTTGCCTGGGAAGCTGTGTGGAAACACGCTCACATTTGTTTCTCTGCTTCTCTAGCTAAACATCCTGTCTTTTTTTAGGTAAGCATGATGCTAGAGTAGTTTAAAATCCAGCAGTTACAGTAAAGATTAGCTTCTCCTTCACTTGCTTAAGTTTTTAATAGATCATATTGTCTCCTCCTAGAAGTAGGCCGTGTCCTACTTGAAATAATTATAAATAATATTTTTGTACAGATAAAACATTTTTTTCTTCAGTTTACTTTTTAAGTGCTATGCATCTTAGAGAGCCCTAATTAAACACATGGAGCTTCATCTTATTCTACTAACTGATAATTTTATGATAATTTCACTTGAACTTTATTAATGAATTTTTGCCATCACTTTTACCATATCACTCAGCATTTTGGAATGCATATAACATGGTCATTTCTCAGTAGTGTTTATATGCTCCAAGAGCATTTATTTATTTATTTATATTTATTTATTTATTATTTATTTATTTATACCACTCTTGCTGAACTATTCTACCCAGAGTATGAAGTCACACCTCTGACTTCCAAAGACTAAGAATGCCATTTATCTCAAAAACATTCTTTAGGGTCTTTTATTGTTCTCAACTTTTCTTCTAAAGAAAACATATTTCATTTTGTGACAGTCTCTTTCATTAGTTAAGACTGACTAGGAGTTCAGGACAAGCTGGAATCCGACCCACAGCAATTCAGCTTCAGCCTGTTGAGGGCTGAGATTACAGGTGTGAGACACCAAGCTCAGCTCTGAGATTTATTTGATAAAGTAATCAACCAAAGAGCATCTATGGGCTGGATTGTGTCACCCCCAGCCCATCTGTAATAGAGGACTGCTTTGTCTGGCCTCAGTGGGAGAGGATGTGCCTAATCCTGTAGAGACTTGATGCCAAATGTAAATAGAACAATTTTTAATAAAGAAGTATACCTTATCGCAGTTTTAACATGAACATAACTCCCTGGGCTGAGGCTCAGCGTGTTTTACCTGCTTTATTCTTGGTGACATTTGCTGATCAGGATTGAAACTAAGACTTGTGTGGGCTACTTCAGTGCTCTTTGACTGAGCCACTAGTAGAGTTTAACACATTGTAAATCATTCCTTTCTTCTCCCAATGTATTCATTTTATTTTATGTGTAGGTGTTTGCCTGCATGCCTATATGTGTACCATATGCATGCATTGTGTCCACAGAAATCAGAAGAGGGAATCAGATCCAATAAAACTGGAGTCATACTTGGCTATGAACCACCATGTGGGTTGTGAGAATTGAACCTTGGTCAGTTTTGGTTGTGAGCTATGTTTTTATGGGATGTCTCCTTTATCTTCAGTGTATCTTATGCAAAATCTGCAGTGGGTACTCAAAATCACACATATTATTGAAGCCTATACTGCTATGGATTTTCAAGCCATACATACTTATGATAGAGTTTAACATGATAAGCACAATGAATGATTAGCAATGACGTAACATTAAGCCAGGTGATGGTGGCACCCCCCTTTAATCCCAGCACCAGTGAGGGAGCCAGAAGCAGGGGGATTTCTGTGAGTTAGAGGTCAACCTGTTCTACAAGGCAAGTTCCGGGACAGTCAGAGCTACACAGAGAAACCCTGTCTTGAAAAACAGAATAAAACTTAACTGTTTAATATTTTTGAGTTGCTTGTTTCTAGAATTTTTCATTTAGTATCTCAGACATGGTTAACCGTGTGTACCTGAAACTATGACCAATGGAACTGAAGATTAAGGGCAAACTGTATTTCCTTTCCTGTGACTAGTATGTTTATGATGTTCCATTCAAAATAATTAAAAAGATATTCCTCTTATGACTCACTTGTTTCTCCTCCACTGTAACAGGAGAGATACTCATTCTGCTCTTAGACATCTGGGGAGTGGTCACTCCCAATCTCTATTCCTTTAAGGGGACGGCTTACAAGCTTCAGAATTGAGGGCTGCTATGTCTAACTTTCTGTCATTTTTTGTCCCCATATAAAACACATAATCTTCCTTATGAAAACATTCAGTTTTATATATCTTTATCACACATTGGGAAGGAGAGGATAGCTTTCAATAAGTGGCAGTAAATTTAAGTATTTTTTTTTTAAATCATAGGATGATTTCTTCAGACAAAAATCTTATGCACATATCTAAATACATAAAACAAATTCATTTTAAAAAAATGGATTTTAGAAGGAACCACTTAAGATCTTGTCAAGATGAATACTACAGACTCCTTATCGACTCTAAAAAGCTCAAATAAATCCTTATGGGAGGATTAGTGCTTGGTTGCCAGCTGCAAGGCTGTTCCTACCGTAACTGTCCACAGCAAGACCCTGGTGGAGACTTCCTATGTAAGATTGAGTTTGGCATCTATAAAGACCATTTAGCTCACCTTAATTATCCAAAGAAAACCACTAAGCCATTTCAGGGATGAGATAAAAACTGATTACTTTCTGGTTGTAGGCAGGTTATGCTGATTAATGCTGGTGAAAATTGTGTGCTCAGGTGGACAAGTGTGCAACAGATCATTTATGGGACAGTGTGCATAGCAGTGCTGACAATTCAGTTATGTTGATGGATCATTTCTGGCTAACTTATAATGAAAGATTCATCATAGGCACTTATTTCTTCAAATGAGGTAGCGAATCATAGCCTGGATCTTTACGTGAGAAGAGAGCGTCTCTCCAGGCTCACAGGTGTACAGAGTATGACACGTCTTTTAGGAGTGTTGATTTTTCTTTGCAAGAAATAAGTTAAGTACATTAATTGTGGTGTTAAATATTTAGCAAATTTAACTGTTTATATGAAATTATGGCTATATCAGTGCATCCATTTCTGTGTCCACATATGTGTACATAAATAATAGAAAAAGAAAGCAAGGGGGTTGAGAATAAGAAAATATTACCAAGTGATATGTGTAAGTCATGCATTCTCAATGGAGCTTTCTTGATCTTTTTCTACATAAACAATAGATATTTATGGCACACAAGCACACTCACATATGTAATGATCTGCAATGTTAACATTTCTTTTGACAAAAAGGTTGGAAATTTAGGAGATAATAACTAAAAGCCTCCTTGAGAAAATGCTGCTGAGACAGTCCTTCCAGCTCGATGCAAACAGTACTAGGCTGTTCTCCACCCTGGGCAGAGAAGCTGCCTCTGGATGGCAGAGCAGTCAGTGGGTAGACATGGAAAAGGTCAAAGTGCTCAGAAGAAGGGACCCAGGGCTAAGCCCTAAATATGTGATCTACAATGTCCTTCATTGCCAAAGAGGAGCTAGAAGGAAGGTAAGAGCTGAAAGATGGGAAAGAGCGTGGTGACATACCATCTTCGGACACGAGATGGCTGTTCCACTCACATCCTCACAGCAGCTGTGGCGACCTACAGAAGACCTGCACAAGACCAAGCCAGACAAAACAGCAGCACAGATGGAGTAAGTCACCTCCCTTCCCCATGCTTTACTAAGGGGCTATTGGTAGTTACTAGCTGCTGGAGGAAAGAGAGCCATTCTTGTCTGAGGACGTGGGCATTGGGAGGCTTCCCGTACTTCAGTGGGTAGCTTTCATATATAAGAAACATGACCACTCCTCCCATTGATGGGTCCCAGTACAGGGGAATGCCAGGGCCAGGAAGCAGGGGTGGGTGGGTTGGGGAGCAGGGTGTGGGGAGGGTATAGGGGGCTTTGGTGATAGTATTTGAAATGTAAAGGAAGAAAATATCTAATAAAAAAAAGAGAGAGAGACATGAATTTTGGAGGGGGCAGGGTACCTGGGTACTCTGCAGATTCTAAATCTCCAGGGACTCACTTCCTGACTGGTGCAATCCAGGAACCGAGATGTGCACCTCTATTTTTAACTTTCTAAAACCAAAATTTCCTTCCTTCCTTCCTTCCTTCCTTCCTTCCTTCCTTCCTTCCTTCCTTCCTTCCTTCCTTCCTTCCTTCCTTTTTTATTAATCATTTTATTCATTTACATTTCAAATGATATTCCCCTTCCTGGTTACCCCCATACCATCCCCCCTTCCCTTCCCCTTTGCCTCTGTGAGGGTGCTCCTTCACCTACCCACCCACTACTGCCTCACCACTCTAACAATCCTCTACACTGGGGCATCAAGCCTCTACAGGACCCAGGGCCTCCCCTCTCAGTGATGTCAGATAAGGCCATCCTCTGCTACATATGTATCTGAGGCCATGGATCCCTCTATGTAAATTCTTTGGCTGGTGGTTTAGCTTCTGGGAGCTCTGGGTGGTCGGGTTAGTTGATATTGTTCTTCCTATGGGGTTGCAATCCCCTTCAGCTCCTTCAGTCCTTCCCTTAACTCTTCTACTGGGGTCTCCAGGCTCAGGTGAATGATTGGCTGTGAGTATTGGCATCTGTATTGGTCACTAGGGATCCGTCCCATTTGCAGACAACCAATCCCCACACTACTGCTGATGCCAAGAAGCGCTTGCTGACAGGAGCCTGGTATGACTTGTCTCTTGCTGAAGCTTTGACACTCTGACACTATCCTGCTGTGTTGAAGCTCTTCTTTGCTGTGACAATTCCTGGCTGATATGATTATATGTATGTAGATGTATGTTCTTCAGGTATATTGTTCAGAATTTTCAGTTGATAATAATATTTCAGTACGGAAGGTGTTTCAAAGTCAAAAAGAAAGAAAGAAAGAAGAAAGAAAGAAAAAAAGGACAGACAGATGACAGGAAAAATTCAAACAGCAGAATCAGGAGGGTGAAGTAGGCCTAGTGTTGTTTATAAAATCCTCAACAAAGCTTAAGAATGATAAGCAACCCAGCACCTGGGCAACAAAACCACAGAACAAAATTTCATATAAAAAAGAGTATATTTTGTAGTTTAAGTATGGGGCTGCCATCACAGAAACTCAGGGGAGCCCTAGCTGTGGATCTCTCACTTATAAAATGTAGAGAGGGTCTGGGCCATTACCCTTGCTGTGACATTTACAAAGCATAAATATTTTGAAGGTAAACCTTCTACAAAGAGAAATGTCTTTGGCAGAGAGAATATGAGAAAAAAAAAAGCCCAAATAGAAACAGAGAAATAGAGGTATTTTAAAAATCCTTGCGGTCAGTTTTAGCATCACCTTGAAAGATGACTTGCTTGTGACAGGAATCACTGTGTGAAAGAAATGGCTGAATCTATTTTGGATCAAAACCAGGCAGCCAAACTTAAAAAAAAATTTGCTCACAGAGCCCCCTTATTCTAATGTGTTCAAAAGCATGCTTTCAATAGTGATTCAGGCACTGAGGTTCACTTGGCCAGATAAAAACAGATAATAATAGTTTGGCTTATTTTTAAAAATTGGCTGTGTTTGCTATATTCATAACGATGTCTCTGGAGAGAGGTTATTTTGCGAAGTGCTTTGTAGATAAATAAATTTTCAGGAAGGGAATTTTAATAAAAACTGTCCAGCTATGTGGACAGATGGGCCACATTTATTAAGGGAGGGAAACGTGCATTAGGAGCCGGGAGATCAGCCTCGTCTTTGACCACGTGTGCCCCACCTCAACTGCCTCCTGTTTTTTCCATTGTCGGGGGTGGGGGTGGGGGGTGGGAGGAGTGACATGGTCTAAATAAACCTTTTGTATTCTGCGTGGGGGGGGAGGGGAGACAAGATTTGATGATGAACTTTTTCACTGAAAAAACGCAATGTGGAAATCTTATCCTTTCTTCTTTAGAATGAATTTGAAAAGAAATTAAGCCTCATTATGACATGGATTAAAACCCAACCTGATAAATGGTGAGTTTCAGACCTTTATGGGGCCATGTAGCTGGATGGGGAGGTCATGAGAAATATTGCAGCACAGAGGTTTCTGAATGGACTATAACAAATTAATTAAAAATAAAATGCATAAGGGCCAGAGGGGGTTCTGACAGCACCCACCTGGGCTGCACTGCACAATATCATGGGAGCCTTGGCTCTGAACACACCATGTGCCTACTTTGTGGAATGCATGCTGCCATACTGTGCATCACCGACACAAGTTGTCAAAGGCGCCTTGTCTCAGATTAGAGATTATTTTGCCTTGGAAGTTGCAGTGTTTTTATTGTACGTACAAACTTTTGTGGTAGTAGAGAAAACATTGGTTTAACGATGGAAAACAAAGACTTTGCCGTTTTCTTACCAATGTCAGTCAGCAGGTATCAAATTATTATGTCCTCGAGTTATACATGTATATCAGAATGTTTGGCTTTCAAACCTGATGTTGGAGTTGCTTATTTGAGTTCCATAAAAATCACCACACGGCAAATATATTTTGGCTTGAGATTAGGATAGAATTTTCAACTATTTCAGAAAAGTCCCTAGTGACACATTTCTCACTTTGCACTATGCATTTACATGGCTCCATGGTCTAGGAATCTATCAGGCTTTCCATTCCTGGCAGGTAAAAGTGGGGTGTGTTGTTCAGACAATGGTGTGCTATACTTAGCCTTCTCTAGCTTGCAAGAATTGAATGAAAGTGATGTGCTTAGCAAAAACAATTACGAAATCAAAATGTCAATCAACTATGAAAAATGGTGGAGATGTCTACATTCCTTGGCATCTGATGTTCAACTAAGAATTAATATTATATTAAAGATAAACAAGCACAGCCATGTCCTTAAAATGACACTTTGCTTCCATTTTTAATAAATGGTAGAAGCAGATGCATACCAAATAATTACTCTAAAATAAACTTCTTTATGATTTATTATCAGTAAGTATTTGATTTGTGTACCTGCTTATATACTTATATACCTGGAATCCCATAAATATTTCTTAGTCAAAAATGTGTCATTTAAGAAGTCATGGTCTAGAGAAAAGATGACAAAACAAATGCACGAATCTACTATTTATTTGATTTAACGCTGAGGAAAACATTGGACCAGCAATTGCTAAGAAACGTTGTTTTCCTGCAAAAATAAAAGAAGTTCGAGGGTTCAGTACAACCAGTTAATTATAGAGCTATGAGTTATTTGAGATCTCAGAATTGCTGTGAAAATTAATGAATATAAAATTAGATGCCCAGCACAAAGTAGGCATGCAAAAGGGATAGGTTGTTCATCTTGCGCGTGTTGAAAAACGAAAGCATTAATAAAATAAGGGACATAATTATTCATCTTCAGTAAAAATGTCAAAGCATGAGTGCTTTCCTGTGAGGTAAAAGAACATCCAGTAGATCCAGTGGCCTCGTTCCGTGGTAGATGAAGTTATCAAAGCTTCCAATGCTGGAAAACCAAATGGGTTTGCTGTCCTGCTCCTGGTGGGTTGGAGCTAGCTTTTTCCAGTTTCCCAGAATCAGTTGTGAAGCTTTCAGAAAATTTGTAGGCTAATTGGCATCACGTTCACAGACTGGCATAGGGCACAGCGCTAATGTTTACCTCACGGAAACTCTCAGCCTAAGTGAAGTGTGTTTGCTTTCTCCGCTTGTGTTTAATTGGTGGCTGCAAATGTGTTAATTCTCCATTGTGAACAGCCACAGTATTGTAGACTTATCTCCTGCAAGTGTGCTCAAGAATGGATGCTGGAAAGTCAGGGGGACATTGTAGTAATCCTTGTACCGGGCTGGTTTAAAGGGAGTGGACAAGATCAAGGTTACTTTTGGAAGAACTTGTGGTGTGTGCACATGTGCATGTGTGGTTGTGCATCAGTTTGTGGGGTGTGTGTGTGTATGTGTGTGTGTGTGTGTGTGTGTGTGTGTGTGAGAGAGAGAGAGAGAGAGAGAGAGAGAGAGAGAGAGAGAGAGAGAGAGAGAGAGAGAGAGAGAGAGAGAGAGAATGTGAGAATCAGCATTAGCACCAGGTTGTATGATGTCTGGAAGGTCAGCAGAAGAGAGAAGATAAGATGCCCCAGTGACACTGCTAATTAGGAAACTGTTTCCAGTGGTAGTGTCTCACTGTAGTCTGTTCTCAAAGTTTCCTGAGTCTTGCTTGGCAGAATTAATTTATTAGAATGCTTTCCAGCTGGTAGTTCTCTGACTTTGGGGACGAGGAGAGTGGGTCTCAGTACACTTTGTGGTGGAATCTAAGATGGCCTGAGTATGGAGCACCATGTTTGAGTGAACCGAGGAGTGTTGGAGGCACAGGAGAGGGAGATGCGGATGTGGAAATGCGAATTCTGGGCTTCTATGGCAAACCTTTTCTCTTTCCAGCTGCAGTTCTCAGCAGGACTCGTGTGTTTTATATAATTTTCCCTTCTAGGGTTATTGGGAGAATGACACCTTCCTACTCACCCCAGCACAGAGTGAGGTGGACAGCGCCATGTTGTGTAAGTTTATTGAGGACTTGGCAGATAGAAATTTTGGAGGTTTGTCCAAATCTTTACTCAGCAGAGGGAGGCTCAGAGCTGAGTCTGCTGTTTGTCCTGAAAAAGTGTGAACTGGATTCCTCCGCATAGCAAAGCGGTAAATTATTATCATTTTTTTTTTCTTTCTGATGGGAGGTTTGCAAAGCCAAGTGGAATAAAAAAAATGGGAGTGGGCTCATGAGTGAACAATAGCTGAATTATCAGGCTATTTAAAAGCAGGGAAGTCTAATCACACACATTTGGGCTTGCAAGGGGGTGGAGCTCTCAGAACTTGGGAGCATGTAAGGGGAAATGACATTTATCAGGGGGAAGCCCACACCCTCTGAACACATATGTCTTAAAGCTTTGTAAAGACCACCAATCGCAGCATTGCACTGTGCCTGAGTTCTGAGCATTGGCGAAGCAATATGGCTTAAGAAAATCTGCAGTTCCTTTGTGCTTCAGAGAAGGATTGCTACAAAAGAAAACTGAGCTTGCTGTGAGACAAACCCCTCTCCAACCTCCCCTTACCTCCCACAAGGCTCACCTGATTTCTTATTTATTTGCTCCCATAAAACCTCAGGTGCTCTTCCTTGCCTTCGAGATCTTTCTCACTAATGAATGTGATCCCTATAGAAGTAGCTTGAATGTAACCATGTCCTTAATTACCCTGTGCATTTTTGTCTGTCATGTCTCTGGTACTGTGACTTGGATTGAGTTGGTCCTTTGGGCAGGTCTCAGTTACTGCACACAGATAGTGAGTCCTCTCAGAGCTCTCTGTGCCTCACTCTGGTCTGGCTGTAAAGGGACCCAGTGGCAAATGAGCTTCTGATACTGTGCTGAGGGCTCTGGTACACTTTAAAGATGATACAGATTTAATGTCCATTCTTCCTGGGTTCTCATCTGCTTTCTGGCGCCATTTTGTTGTTGTTGTTGTAACAATCTGAATACTTGGAGAACTCTGTCCAAGATTAATAGTTTGTAGAACTCTTATGTGTCTGAGGTAATAGACAGAAGAAGAAACTATGATTAACATCTTTATTTATGTAATTATTTTCTTTACTTGAGGTTAAGTGAGTTTGTATCCATTAGGAGAATAGCCTTTCTTTTCTGTAGGCTTTGCATTTCTTTGTGTGTGTGTGTGTGTGTGTGTGTGTGTGTGTGTGTGTGTGTGTGCTCAACCCATGACTAAAATTTAAAACCAAAATTGCAAGTCTTTTCTGTGTCACGTCTCTTTGTTTGTATGTGTCTGAGTTTTAGGAAGGCCTTTTGTCTTTTACTGTGATGTTATACAATATTTTTCTCTCTGTGGTGGTACCCAGTTGGATGGAAAAATATTTACCTTGCCTTGAACACCCTTTATAACCACGCTTGACTTTGAACTACTGATTCCCTTGCCTCTGCTTCTAGAGTGGAGTGTTCATAGCCTCGTACCATTAACGTTGGCTCTTCTGTGGTGCCAACGTTAACCTGGAGCTTCTGTGTGCTGGGAACATGCTGTGAGTTGTAGCTTCAGAGAGTTTTATTCCATTTGGGCTTAGGGTACTTATAAAATTGAATATTTAAAAAGTTCCCAAAAGTTAGGGGAAATGAACCAAATATCCGTAAGGTGAAAAATGCGAAGTAATTCAGAAATCTTGTTAGGAATTTAAGTTCAGGAGATTTTAGGTAAACTTTTAGCAAATGAAGCTGAGATAAACCCCATTCTTGTCAGTCTTGGTGTATTCTTAACTGGATTCTTGGTACAGTCCAGAGTCTTAGAATTAGAATACGTTACATGGAAAGACTTGAACCCTTGGAGAGCTGTATTCATTTTTATATGTTAGTTTTCTGTGACTTAGAAACAATCAAACTCAGGTGTCAATTGTGTCATTATTTCAATGAACTTTCATCAGATTTTTGAAAACTGTCAGTAATCCATCAGCCACAACTATTTTCAACACTTTGTCAGCTACAAAGAGTTTTTATTTTACTTTCCCCAGAGCATTCACAATGGGCTACATGTCAGAGCTCTTTGTTTCCAATGAATAGGGCTGTTTTGGAGGGCTATGCACCACGTACGTCTTGTAGATACAAAAAAAAAAAAAAAAGTCTCCCTTTATTTCTCAAGTCACCCAAAAACTGTTTCAGAGTAAACAGAGAACATTTACAAATAATGTCCTTTCATCTCTGCCTCACAAATACTAATTTCAGAAAAAATTAATTTGTATAGATTCCATAAGAATGTGTTCTCTTTGATGAAGACAACTTGAAATTATTACTTATGTAAGTCAGACCTAATATGGAATTCTGTATTGGCTAGCTATGCTCAGTAAACTGGATCTAAATATTTTCTTTTGTTTCAAGGCAGTGGTTGGTGATATAGCCAAGGCTGCCCTGAAATTCAGATTTTCCTGCCTCTGCTTCTCAAGTGATTAAAGGCCTTTAGCACCAGACTCCACTTGATTATACAGTTTTAATGAACCTAGACTATCCAACAAAGCTAATTTTTTTTAAAAAAATCACTCTTTGAATTCAATTAATTCAATCACTCTTTGAATTGAATTAATGTGGTTGGTTCCTGCTAGTAAGTGGGTAAGAAAGAGTTGCTCTTTGGATGGTCTAGATAGTAGCAAAGATAAATTCATCATGTTTTAAATGCACATTCCTTTTAACAGAGCTCTAATGGGCCTAGATTCCTCCTTTTCTCTCAGACCATATTGGTGCTGCTGCACTCCCCATGCTCTTTGAGCAGCAAATCCTGGCAGCATGTGGAATGGAAGTGCTTCAGCCCATCTTTAGTAGAGCTCAAGGGTAACCCCTACTGACCCCGGGTTATATGATCCCTGCAGTGATGCCAGTTTGTGTTTGGAGGCTGTATTTTCTGAGACACATGCATCTATAGCATCTAGACCACTCCCAACAGTGTGGGGAAGAGTAGCTGATTTGCAGCTTTGTTCCCAGGAGGAAAAATTAATAACTACTGCAAGAGGTCGTGACTCCTTTCAAGGCTATCTCATAATAGATCAAATCAGTCAGTAAGAAAAACCAAGATTCCTAAGTCATTAGCTCAGTGCGATGTACCCTAGAGATTTAAATCCCATAAACCAGAAGAAACTTCAAATGTTGTCATTTTAGCAGTTATAATCTCTATAGAGTTCGCTAAAGCAAGGTAGTTAGCAATCTGCAATTTTCAAGTGAAGACAAGTTCTTATTACAGTTTTCTTATGGCCTTGTGAGAAATCTTTGTAGAATGAGACCAAGAATAGTTTTAATGTTTAAACAGTTCTCTACACATGTAAAATCATATTGTCTCCAAAAACACTTTATCACCTTGGCTTCTTATAGATGTGTGGCTATCTAAATGCAGATTATTTTCCCAGTTAGACATTGCCGTACTCAATTATCCAGTCAGGGAGCAGACGATGTACTCAGCTCCGGGATAACATCCCATTAGAGAGCATGAGATTGACTTGACAGTACAGGCTGAGCCTTCTCAGTGCAGATTACACTTCTGAATTCACAGCATACTGTTTCACAGGAGATGACTGAGTGCAAAAGCATTACAATGCAGCTGTTCCCTTTGCTGGCCCACGACCAGTGGATCTGCAAAAGTCACTCTGACCTGCACTGGAGCATTAACCTCCATGCAAAACAGTTTTTGACATCAAGGTTTCAAGGCGTTTGGGAAGGATGCTGTGAGCAAATCCAGTGAACAGAAATGAAACATTGGGGTACACAAATCCTCAAACAAAAGTTTAAATTACTGACCAGGTGAGTCTACCCATGTGCCCACCAACTTCAAATAGAATAGAAAATGGTAAGTAGTATTATAACATTTGTTACTAAAATGGAATTAAATTGCAATATGCCCAAAGAGGAAAACCATAGAGCATATATATATATATATATATATATATATATATATATATATATATATATATCTTGGAAAGCAACATTATTCCTTTTTAAACATAAAGGTGTGTGTGTGTGTGTGTGTGTGTGTGTGTGTGTGTGTGTGTGTACAGAGATATAGATGTAAGGTTAGCTGAAATGTGTCTGGGGTAATAGGAGTTAATTTTTAAAAAAAACTCAGTTACGATCTTCAAAATATAAGTTCACAAGCAATTCAGGGTCTATTTCTGCATTTATAAAGAATAGTTTATCTGATTTAAATTTTTTTTTGCTTGCTTGGCATCATGTACACAGAATTTATAGGATACAAATTTACTCATTTTGTTCCCATTTTAAGAGTCACATTGTACAGCCTCAGCAGTTACACAATACTATTATTCTAAGTAAAATTTCAGTAGCTTATCCACACTGCAAATTAAGCAAAATTAAAGCACAAAGGAAAAAATATAACTATGGGGCATTTGCTTTCTTGAGATAATTTGGCAAAGTCACATAGAAAAAGAAAAAGCAAATTGGTGATTACAACACTTATTGTCATTCATTATCAATTCGACATTCACTCACCCACTGTTTGAAAATTTTGTGTGCTGTAAAACAGACCATTGGACTCTGGTAGGTCAGTAGAAAAATTCTCGAGATGCAATTTTACTAAGTCGGCTGCCCATGCCATGAAACTTAGGGTTTATAAACTTATCTGGTCATTCATGTAGCTATCAAGCATGGTCTTCTGTGTTTATCTCATATTAACACAAACTTTCGAGCTGTCTACTCAACTTCACGTTTGGTGATCCTTAACAGTCATGTGACTCATTGAGCAACAGGGAGCTAATGTGTGTAAACTCTGCATAGCGACATTCTTACCCATTTTCTAGAGTATCAGCTGACTCCACAACTATCATGAACATTTTGATTCCCTCTCTCCTTCTTCTGTGTTTGTGGTAGGGCCTATACAGCATGCTCCAACATCACACTTCTGCCTTCCTTCTCTATGTCAGATCCTCATTCCTTTCCTGTACTGTTGAGTAATGGTTATGACCTGTAGGCTAATGTTTAATGCTGTTCCTGAATTTAATGCGGCTTCTTTTAATATTTCATCATTAAATATGATGCTTTCTCTAAGCTAATTTTCTTCGACTTTATTTATGCTTATTTGATTTTTCTTTTATCTGTTTTCTCTAATTGAATTCTGCCTAGTACATAAACTTTTTTCTTTTTTCCTTTCAATTAAATGAATTTTAGTCCATGTATTTCCCTCCGAGTATCTTTTATCTACAATCTACAGGTTTAGCTATGTAATATAGTCATTGTTCTATTTATTTAAAAATTCATAATTTGATTTATAATAAAGTTTTCTAATTTCCTGATACATAGTTATCTTTGTGGGTTGTGTGTGGGGGAGATGAGTCCTATATTTTGGCATGAATATTTATATAATCTGTTGGCTAAAATTTGTGTTACAAACATGTAATCGACTCTTCGATAATTGTGCGTAAGGAAGGGACGATACGATTTTTTTCTCTATCTACGTTTCTTTCTAAGATTTTTGCATGAGATTGAGGCAAGAGAGTAGAGCAAAGAATGAAGCCCAAGTGTGCCTTGTATAAAGGATTAGTGTGTGGGAGAAACTAGGGTGTAGAGGATGGCCAAGAACACTCAGTTGAAGCCTACTACATCTGGGGACTGGTGACCTATGATCTACTATAATACTAAAACACACACCCCTGGTGCAGATTTAAGGTGCTAATGAGACACCCAATGCATGAAGTGGAGTGTAGAATACCTACCTTATGCAAATGACCCTCAAAGTCCACATTAAGTGACACAAAAGCCCCTTCCCTTTATAAAGTGTAGTCCTTTGAGCTACCCAACCTTCTCTTTGCTTCAACGCACTCCCTTTTTTGTAAGTGTCTTCTTTAATGACAAACCCCTTGTTGCTGACCCTGCCTGTGCCACTGTCCAACTCCTTACTCTAAGAAACAGGACCCTGGAACTGAAGGTGACCAGCAAATTCCGATGGCCACCAATATCAGGGTTGACTGTAACAAGGACAGAGTAATAAAAGAAAGGCACATTTATTGACATGGATCTGGTGGATTTCAGGCTTTTGTAGTGTCCTTCAGCTCCCAGCGAGAAAGGACCTCTTCAGTGAAATGCAGTCATGGGGAGATGGCCAGGGAAGCCTAAAAAAAAGAAGAATCCGCCTCTAGTCAGGTGGAGTCCGCCATTGTTTTCTCCAACGCTAAGAGTCTGTGTTGGTTTTGTCATCTGTCTCCTCCTGCTACAGAGAGGAAGACATCTTTGCAAGTGGAGATTCTGTTTGTGAGTGTATAGTTTCCATATAGAAAGGTAACTCTTATCATCTAGCTTCTTTCATATCTACTACTTCTCATAAGAAATGGCTCAAATTAATTTTTATGCTAAACAATCATATTTTCGAGTGTCACATTTTAGTTTTGTACAACTATACAAAGTACATGATTGCCAATTTGTTTGTTCTTCAAGCTGTTTCAGGACTTTGGGAACCGTCTCTAGAGAGAGGACTGCTCCGATTCCTCCTCCTCCTCCTCCTCCTCTTCCTTCAATTTTTATTGATTTTTTTTTGTGTGAATTTCACATCATGGACCCCAGTTCTACTTATCTCCCATTCTCTTGTATCTATCCTCTGCCCTTGAACCCCCCCAAAACCCCCAAACAAACAACCAAACAAAATAAACAAACCAAAGCAAAGCATAGATAACATCTTGTCACAGAAGCTGTAGTGTGTCACAGTGCACCCCACCTCTCTGTCCACAAACTGTTACCTGCAAATAAATGCACATTGCCATGAGTTGCTGGTCTGTTTCGAGGTTTCTGGTTTCTGTGGCATCATCAATATTGGATCCTCACTGGGATTCTTTCAGGTTATCTTGTTGCTCTGTGTTTTGGAGATTGTGTAGCTTCGGATCAGCAGGACTGGCCATTTCACTAGCGGCAACAGTTCACAGATGATGTAAATTTTGGGATAGGCCAACTCAAAACCCTGAATCTGAGCCCCTGGGTGGTAGCTGAGCTGGTCAGCTCACTGGGTCTCCCTGATCCATACCACCAGGGCTAGCTCTCCACCACTGCTCTGACTAGGCCTCCCAATGCCACCATTGGCAGGAGGTAGAGACAGCTCTCCTGTTCTCATGCCCAACATTGGGACTATATCTACTGTAGTGCCCAGGAAAAGTGCAAGGTCTACTCTCAGGATCCCGTGGCCAGTTTTCCTGACTGCTGCAGATGGTGAGGGGTGAGGAGTGAGGGCATCACCTCTAATCCTGTGCTTACTCATGGCCAAAGAGTGGCGGAGTCAGCATTCCCACTCACACACACCCTTAGGGTCAGCGCCACCGTGTTACCCAGGTGAGGTACAGGGCAAGCTTAGTGCACTCCTGGTGAGAGATGGGGTCATCTCTCTGGAGTATAGCAGCCAGTGAGGGGTAGGGCCAGTTCTAAACAGGTCCTGGGACATCCACATGGTCCCAGGTGGCTGTCCAGACTAGGTCTCTAGTGGTAAAGTGAGCCATGGCCATCAACATCAACCCTAGACACTGCATAGCCATGGACCCAGACATGGCCCTTAGTGACGGCATTAGCCAGGACTTCATCACGGCCTCCAGCGGGAAGTCTGACTATTCACAGCAGCCTACTCTTTTTTTATTTTTCTTTTTAATTTTTTTTATTGGATATTTTCTTTATTTACATTTTAAATGTTATCCCCTCTCCTGGAACACCCTCTCCTGGAACACCCTCTCCCATCTCCTCTCCCCTCCCCCTGCTCACCAACCCACCCACTCCTGCTTTCTGGCCCTGGCATTTCCCTACACTGGGGCATACAGCCTTCATAGGACAAAGGTCCTCTTCTCCCATTGATGACCGACTAGGTCATCCTCTGCTGCATATGCAGCTGCAGCCATGAGTCCATCATGTGTGTACTTTGGTTGGTGGTTTAGTCTCTGGGAGCTCTGGGAATACTGGTTAGTTCATATTGTTGTTCCTCCTATGGGGCTGCAAACCTCTTCAGCTCCTTGGATCCTTTCTCTAGCTCCTCCATTGGGGACCCTGTGCTCAGTCCAATGGATGGCTGTGAGCATTCACCTCAGTATTTGTGAGGAACTGGCAGAGCCTCTCAGAAGACAGCTATATTAGGCTCCTGTCAGCAAGCCCTTGTTGACATCTACAATAGTGTCTGGGGTTGGTGACTGTATATGGGATGGATCCCCAGGTGAGTTAGTCTCTAGATTCCCTCTTTCCCTTCCCTTTTTGAGTGTCCTTCAAAGAAGACACCTTACTTGGTCTTCTCATGGGTAGCTGAAAATCTACTTCAGACCCTAACCTTCTTATCTAAAGGAAAATTTGATTCTTGTTCTCTGGCAACCCCCCTCTTTCTCTCCTCTCTTCCACTTCCAAAAGAATTGAAAACATTCTGTAATTTATATTCACTTCAACATCAGAGAGTCTTTCTTTCATTTCCCAAAGACAAACCCAGTTACTAATAATTTACTCAGTTCTCCGACCAATGGGCTTCTTACGCCTTTCATTTCTGTTGTTGCTGGGGTATCACAGTGGCCTCTTGGTCCTGGCCCTTTAGGTTTCTGTTGAAAGAGCTTAGTTTTGTTATTTGTTGACATATGATACTCTAAAGGCTAGAGGTATTACTGTGTAGAAAGATACTGTCCTGGGGTGCAATAGACAGTGGCCAAAGCTACCATGGCAGTCTATGTGCTTAGGTATGCTTTCTACCATTTCTTGTAATTTCTGAGAGAAACAACTTTCCTGGGAACATATTTTTTTTCCTGTCTAGGTGATTGACAGACCTATTTGAGCTAACTCTTAAGGGTGGCAAAGCCGCAGGATCTCCATGACACAGGGCAACAACAAGACATCTAAGAGGAGTCCCCATGAAAATCCACTATCGATAGTGTAACAGAAGGCAGAGGTCTTGAAACAGTCTCACTGCAAGGAACATTTGAAAGTAAAGATGTGTGGACAAAAGGTTATATTGTATGACACACTGCAGCTTCATGATAAGATGTTTTTCTAACTTATTTTCTCTTCTTGGTTGAGGGGGGCTTCAAGAGTGGAGAGCATAGAGATGGGGAGACAAGTATGATTGGGGTGCATGATGTGAAGGTAACAAAAAATCAAGAAAACATTGAGAGAGAGAGAGCGAGAGAGAGAGAGAGAGAGAGAGCGAGAGAGAGAGAGAGAGAGAGAGAGAGAGAGAGAGAGAGAGAGAGAGAGAGAGAGAGAGAACACTGTAGTGATGCGGTAAGCACTTGGTAAGTAGACGCAGGCAGAGTTCTCTGAACTCCAGTCCTGCCTGATCTACATAGCTAGGACAGGGCCAGATAGCATTATACAATGATACCCTGTCTCAAAAATCAAACCAAACTAAAACAAACCAAACTAAGCTAAAACAATGCCTCCCCTTCCAACCTGAATAAACAAAAAGAGTCACCCCAAATAAACCTAAGCTAACAAAAGAATACTGAAGTGAATAGATGCAGGAGAGAAGATGGTTAGTATGTCTCAGCTGGTGCAGTCCAGACTGGAATGGCATGGGTTGAACCCAGGGCACTATAAAACCCTTGCTTCATGATGGTGCTCTTCCTTAAATAAAGCGGAACAACATTTAGCATCTTCTTCCCTGCTGTCCAGTTTATTGTACTTGCTCCCCTACAGACAGTAGTAGTGGCAGAAAGAAGAGACAAGGTTAAAATCTGGTAAGCCCGAGACCCTCTGCTGAACTACTATAGAATAGGAACTTTTTTTTTTCTGAGTGTATTCTCTGTTGCTCAGTTTCCAAGAGAGCTAAAGTTTCAGAGTCATGGGAGTTCTAGCCTTCAATTGTCATGGTTTTCTTAAATCATTCTTCTGGGTGCCAGGAGTAAGGCTGGAGGCAGGGTCCAGTTTTCAGGTCCAAGTTGCACCAAGGATTCACAGAAGAACTCCAGAGGGCACAGAAGGGGCTTTAGAAATAGGCACACAAATCCAAGTGATAGCATTATCCAGCTAACACAAGTGGGCAAAACAGACAAGTAGGCTACAGCAATGCGTATGTCTCTGATTCCTCCACAAGTTTCTGCTGTAGTCAGGGTCTGTGATGTGCTTCTCTTATGTAGGTAGTTGTCTTAGTCAGGGTTTCTATTCCTGCACAAACATCATGACCAAGAAGCAAGTTGGGGAGGAAAGAGCTTACATTTCCATACTGCTGTTGATCACCAAAGGATACAGGACTGGAACTCAAGCAGGTCAGAAAGCAGGAGCTGATACAGAGGCCATGGAGGGATGTTCTTTACTGGCTTGCCTCCTCTGGCTTGCTCAGCCTGCTCTCTTATAGAACCCAAGACTACCAGCCCAGAGATGGTCCCACTACAAGGGGCCCTCCCCTCTTGGTCACTAATTGAGAAAATGCCCTGCAGCTGGATCTCATGGAGGTATTTCCCCAACTGAAACTCCTTTCTCTGTGATAATTCCAGCTGTGTCAAGTTGACACAAAATTAGCCAGTACAGTAGTGTTTAGTAGTTAGTGAGACATAAGCATGCCTGAAGGTCAATGAATGTAGACCCTTCCTTCACAGAGACCTTCAGGCTTTACCTCTTGTTCCTTCTTAACATACCAGTTTGAAGGAGGGGAAATGTCAAAATTATCTCTCCTTAGAATTGAAAACACCACATGAAAGGAGGGAGAAAGAATCAGTTTCCCTCCCCACTTTAAAAAGAATGATGAGCAACAAATTAGCCTAGAGGGAGAAAAGTGCACAGGGGGTTTATGAAAGCCAATGAAGTGAAGCATATTCTTTTCTTGGGAATGAATGACTATTAGCCAGAGTCTTTAACATTGTTTAGAACAGGCATACCCTTGTCCCACCTCGTAGAGTTACTCCAAATGGAACTTTCAGTCACCTGGACAGCAGCACAGCTGTCTGTTTCTGAGACTCGAGCAGATACTATATAACCTATTTAAACATCTGGCCCAGTGGGAGAGCTCCCTTTCACCCTGAGACTGTTTTCTTCCATGATGGACCTGTGGTTGTTAGTCACTCTGACGCTTGAGATTGCCTCATGTTACGTAACAAAAGCTGTCCCCACCGTGCATTGTGTGTGTCATCCAAATTCATTCACAAGGTCTAGGGAGCAGAGGGAAGGCCAGAGGTAACTTCTAGACAATATAAAACATGTATGAGAGGTGGAAGAACGAAGAGAGGATGCCTGGGATCAAGTTACACCTGCAAGTTTACATAGCAGTTTCCAAGTTTGCCCCTGGAGGAACACTTATCGTCCTCCTCATTCACCATCCTTGAAACAGCTGAGGTCATTTTCACATACAATCCACTCCCTTTGAATGTTGAAACACCAGTGGAACTTTTGAAGATGGTAATTTTAAGTGTTTCACATCTCCGAATAGCATAAACAACATGTGAATTGGATTACTCTACCGGAGATGACAATTTTCTCCCTTCCTACACCAAAGACAACAGGACGCAGAAAATCTATTGTTGCTTTCAGTACTGCTTTGCACATTAAAACTAATAGAGATAAATGTAGGTGGGTCAAGCTGGGCTTCTGTTCTCCAGTCCTTCCTTTTTTTTCAAGGTTGCTGCATTACTCTTTCAGGGTTGACTAGGAAAGTATCTGCTGGCATTTAGAAAACAGTGTGATTCTTTGTTCTAAATAGTATAAGCCTAGTGTTTCTTTTTCTTCTGTCCCTGAAAGTGAGTAAACAGAAAATTTCCAGGTTAAAATGAGATTTTTTTTTTTTTTTACCGACTCCGATAATTAAAGACAGTGTTTAGATCATAATTTCTCAATTATTTTCTTTCTGAGGAAATAATTATCAGCCTTGAAGCTGGACCATGTTCTGAAAGGTGAGACTACATCCCTGGCCTGGGAGCTGGCAGCCCCTGGAAGGGATGATGCTGATATGTATGCAGAGATGCTCGGAGTCTTTTATTGCCTTTGGTAATATAAATTTATAGGTCTCTACCACCTTTCTCCATTTTCTTTTCTCAACTCTCAGGATGTGTCAAAGCACCCATTATCCTTGTGCTCAGAGCAATAAGAGGGCACCGTGGCAGCCGAGACGGGAGTGACTATGGGGTGAAACAGTTTTGGATTACAACTGTTCATTTTGTAGGCTCAGACTGATTCTTGTTTCGACTTAAAAATTATTTTTCAAACATTTATTTATTTGTGTGTGTGTGTGTACATGTCATAATGCCTATGTGGAAATTGGAGAAGTCTGTTCTGTCTTTCCAATATTTCTGTATGTTGTGAGGATTGAAGTTGGTATGTCAGGCTTGATGATAATCCTCTCACTGGTTGCACTCTCTCTCAGCCTTCCTCTTCTGACTTTTCCCTTTCCCCATTTAACCTAAAAATTTAACATTCACTAGGTATTCAGAAAAGAACAAGATTTTGTGCCTAGTGTATATAGAAAAGCAAAAAGTATAAGGAAGACACTCTTGTTTGTTTTTGGTGGTGCTGGATCTAGAACTTGGGCCCTAAGGGTGATAGCAAGCCCTGGTTGCTATTGCTGTGACCAAACACCGTGACAAAAGCAACTTGGAGAGGAGAGGGTTTAACTGGTCTACACTTCCACATCATAATTCATCACTGAAAAGTCAGGACAGGAACTCAAACAGGGCCAGAACCTGGAAGCAGGAGCTGATGATGCAGAGGACATGGAAGGGTGCTGCTTACTGGCTTGCTCTCTCTAGCTCTTTCAGCCTATATTCTTCCTTCCTTTCTATTTTTAAAAAAGTCATTGCAATGATGGCAAATACAGAAGTGGATGCTCACAGTCATCATTGGATGGAGCACAGCGCCCGCCCCCAATGAAGGAGCTAGAGAAAGTACCCAAGGAGCAGAAGGGATTTGCATCCCCATAGGAGAAACAGCAATATGAACTAACCAGTACCCGCAGAGCTCCCTGGGAATAAACCACCAATCAAAGAAAACACATGATGGGACTCATGGCTTTAGCTGCATATGTAGCAAAGGATGGCCTAGTCGGTCATCAATGGGAGGAGAGGCCCTTGGTCCTGTGAAGGTTCTATGCTCTAGTATAGGGAAATGCCAGGGCCAGGATGTGGGAGTGGGTGGGTTGGGGAGTAGGGGGAAGGGGGGGGATAAGGGATTTTCGAAGGGGAAACTAGGAAAGGGGATAACATTTGAAATGTACATAAAGATATCCAATGAAAAATGTCATTGCAATATTGTTCATAATACAATAAAACTTAGGTTTCTTTTTAAAATTACTCTCCTATAATATGTCCTGATCTCAGTTTCCCCCTTTTCAGCCCCCCCCTTGAACTTCCCTTCTTCCCCAGATCCACTCTTTTTCCATTTCCCTTCAGAAGAGAGCAGCCCTTCCAGAGATATCCACAGATCATGGCATGACAAAAGACAATGCGGCTAGGCACAAATTCTCATATCAAGGCTGGATGTGGCAACACAATAGGAGAACAAGGGTTCCAAAAGTAGTCAAAAGAGTCAGAGACGTACCCTGCCCCCTGACTCTGTCTACTAGGCATCCCACAAGAACACCAAGCTAATAGTTATACAATATATGTGGAGGACTTAGTGCAGAACCATGTAGGTTCTGTGGTTGCCACTTCAGTCTGTGTAACTCCCCGTGAACCCTGTTTAATTGATTTTGTGCACTGTGTTCTCCTAGTGTCTTTGACCTTTCTGACTCCTACAGTTCTTCTTCCCCCTATTCTATACTGTTCCCCAAGCTCTGCTTAATGTTTGGCTGTGGGTTTGGGTATCTGACCCTACCAGTTGCTAGAAGAGGCCTCTTTGATGATAACGGAGCTAGGCACTGATCTATAAATGTCTCAGTGAAGAGATACCATTGCCATGGCAACTTCTAAAGGAAAATATTTAATTGGGCCTGACATAGTTTCAGGGTTTAGTCTATTATTGTCATGAGGGGAAGCATGGTGGCATGCAGGTAGATATAGTGCTGGAGAGGTAGCTGAGAGTTCTACTTCTGGATCTGTAGAGAGTTGGTAGAGAGTATGTTGCACTGAGCCTGGCTTGAGCAACTGAGATCTCAAAGCCCGCCCTAGTGATATACTTCTTACAATGCCACATCAACTACAAGGCCACACCTCCTAATAGGGCCACTCCCTATGAGCTGATGTGACCATTTTTATTCAAACCACTACAGTGAGCATAGCTGAATAACATAAGGACTCATTTCATTGTGAGGTTTGGTTTTATCCTAGGTCTCTGAGCTCACCAGTGTCAGACATGGACTCTCTCTAATGGGGACTCAGGTTAGACCACTCATTGGTTGGCCACTCTCACTGGTTCTGTGCCACTGCTGTCCTAGCTAGTATATCTTGCGGACAGGTCAGGTTGTAATTTGAGGGATTTGTAACTGGGTAGGTTGACTCAGTCTCACCACTGGAAGCCTTGTCTTGTCTTGGTCAGTTCAGTTTCTGTATCCCTGCCATTACTAAAAGTCCTCTCACTAGGGTCACACTTGTAAATTCCAGGGAGTTTCCACTGCACTAGGATTTCACATCATCCACCAAGTTCCCCCTAATTTGAGTCATCTCTTCTAGTACTCTCTCCTTCCATGGCCCCTGACTGATGCCTCCTGTCCCCATCTCTGTCATCCTAGGTCACCCTCAAAATCTAGTCTATTTCCCCTTCCCAGGGGGGTCTATGCTACTGTCTTAGATCTCTCTTCGTTACTTAGCCTCTCTGGATCTGTGGATTATAGCATTATTATCCTTTACCTAACAGTTAATGTCCGTTTATGAGTACATATCATGTTTGAATTTTAAAGTTATAGGTATATCAACTTAAAGGGCATAATTAAATTAAGGTATAAGAATATTATCTGGAACTTTTTTTTAAAAAATTGAGACTACAAATATTATGATTTTCTTTCTTTTTTTTGTGATGATTATTTGGAAATGGAAACCCAGTTTGTGGTCACATTTAGACCTGTGCATGATGAATAGAATGGTTAAGGTTTTCTAGAGGGATTGCCATCTTCTCATCCTAATTTCTGTTCACTTATACTCTTATTTATTGTGTTCTATAAAAATTTAAACATTATTTCTGTGCTTGTATTCTGAGTATGGTGAGGTATAAATAAATAAGGAAGAATCTGCTTTGGGAAAAATAATGCTGAACAACATGAAGATGTAATTTTTAATGTTTTTAAGCTGTGAAAATTCTGAATAATAATACATTTCCTTGAAAACACTTGATATGGCCTTACTTAATCTATTACCCCTATCATTAATATAAGATTTTGTGTAGAATTGTGGAAAGTAGCCCTAGCAGTCCAGATTCTCAAAGAGATTTTCTTTGTGTTTTACAGTTTTCTTTCTTTTCTTCCTTGTCTTAGTTTTTGAGAATTGGTCTTCCTACGTAGCTCAGGATAGCCTGGAGTCTGCTACGTAGCCTAGGATGACCTTCAACTTGAGATCTTGTTGCGGCAGCCTACGGAGTGCAAAGATTACAGGTATAGCCACTATGCACAGCTCTGCTTCCTTTATTTTTATTGATTATTTCATTTATGTACACATCAAATGTTGTCCCCTTTTAAGTCTCCCCTATGTAAATTGCCCATATCACCCTCTCCCCTTCCTGAAGAAAAGGCCATCCAGAGACCACCCCGCCTTGGGATCCATCCCATCTGCAGACACCAAACCCTGACACTGTTGCTGATGTGTGAGATATGCTTGCAGACAGGAGCCTAGTACAGCTGTCCTCTGAGAGGCTTTGCCAGCACCTGACTAAGACAGGGGCCGATACAGCCATCTTTGGACTGAGCCCAGGAACCCAAATGGGAGAGTTAGGGAAAGACTGAAGGAGCTGAAGGGGATTACAACCCCATAGGAAGAACAATATCAACCAACCAGACACCCCAGACCACCAGCCAAAGAGCCCTGCTTCCTTTTGCACATTACTTTTCAGTTAGCACGTCATGAAACCACTTCACTTACATCTTCTATAGCAAGACATCCAAACACTCCCCAATAATCACAAGGATACAGCTTTCAGCCACAATGTTATCAATCTCTTTTATTAATTTTGTATCAATCTTCCCAGACAAATTGATGTTTGCACATTAAGTTTTCCATATCTTTGTAGCCACATGGGGGATTTATTTCCTATATAGTAACGAGACTAGGCATTTATGTGGCAATTTATTTTTATTGCATCTATTATAGTCTATCTCATTAATGTTCAGAATTCTGGAAAATTATTTTGCAGATTTCTTCTCAGTTTTGGAAAGAGTGTACATCGCAGACCAAATTATGAGACATGTCCTCAACTTTCCATTGTAAGGTTTTAAAATTGTTGTGGAGTGCTGTTCTAGAGGAGCAGAAATAGTTTCTGTACTTTTAACTCTTATTAGAAAAGTATAATTGTCCATTACAAAGGACTTGGAGCGAGTTTAAACTCAAGAAATCTTTCCTGGTTTCCAGGATACCACGCACTTCTTGTTTCCTCCTATTTTTCTTACCATTTCTCTAAGGACTTTCACCTTTAGATCCCACCCCGCCCCCTTCTTTGTCAGCCACAAAATGTAACAGTCTTAATGTGTCAGCCTTGACCTTTTTCTTTCTCTGTCTACACTGTCTTTGTAGATTTGTTCTATTCTGCTGGATCCAAAAGCGTCTGGATGCTGACGGTTCTCGGATGAGTATCTCTAGTACCCAACTTTCAAGTTCCAAAATTCTCAGTCCATTTAGATTTTTTACGTATGGCTCGAATTAACAAATCCCCAAGAAAACTCTGAATTTCTGACTCTAAACGTGTATCTTCGCAGCCTTCTTTGTTATTACTGATGCAAACTTGTCTACCCAGTTTGTTCTTCTGATCAGACCTAGTAGTTGCTTTTATTTAATATATATATATTCTTCTCTCATATAATATATCCCAATTGTAGCCTCCCTTTCTTCACTCCTCCTAGTTATCTTCCCCCCCTTGCCCCCCAGATCCACTCTTCTTCCATTTCCATTCAGAAAAGAGCAGACCTCTCAGAGATATCCACTGAATGTGGCATAACAAAATACAATAAGACTATGTACAAACCCTCATACCAAGGCTGGATGAGGCAACCCAGTATGAAGAAAAGGGTGCTAAGAGCAGATGGATAAGTCAGAGGCTCTCCCTATCCCACTGTTAAGAGTCTTACAAAACCACCAAGCTAACAACCATAACATACATGCAGAGGACCTAGCACAGGCTCACGGAGGCTCTGTCATTGCCCCTTCAGTCCCTGTGAGTCCCTATGAGACATGCTTAGATGATTTTGTGGACCATGTTTTTCTGGTGTCCTCTACCCACCTGGCTCCAACAATTCTTCTTCCCCCTCTTTGTGTTGCTCCACATGCCCCAAGGGGAGGGACCCAGTGGAGATCTCTAACTTGAGCTCTCTTTCTGTCTAGTGTTTGGCTGTGGGTCATTGTGTCTTCTCCCATGAGCTGTGGGGAAAAAGCCTTTCTGATGATGATTGGATTGGGCACTGATCTATGAGTATTTGACTTTTTTCCCCAGTTGGGTTTGATTCTACCCCAGGTCTCTGGGCTATCTAGTGTTCAGTTCCTGGTCATCCGGGCAGTGCTATGTATTTGCTTCTTCTTGAGGCATGGACCTCATGTTAGACCATCATTGGTTGGCCACTCCCAACAAATTGTTCCAGCTCAGAGGTATTTGTATACTTATCTTTATTAAAGTATTCATAGTAGCTATAAAATGGATCCACCATAGATCAGAACAGATAAGGAAAATGTTTATATACACAGTGGAGTTTTGCATATGAAATAACATTTACAGAAAAGTGGATGAAACTGGAAATCATGTTAAGCAAAGTAAGTCAGACTCAGATGGACAAACACGATGCTTTCTTTTGTATATGGATTCTAGTTTTTAATGTATGTATGTATGTATGTATGTATGTATGTATGTATATCTGTAGTGTGTGTTTATATTTGTACACATACACATACTTGCAGGTGTGTATGTGTGTGAAAGCTAGGAATCAATGTTGAGTATTTTTCTTGATCACTTTGCACCTTCTCTTTTCAGATAGACTATCTCACTGATTCTGATGCTCACTGATTGGCTAGGCTGACTGACCAATGAACTCTGGGGCCCCCCTCAGCTCTAGTGGTTATAGAAAATATAAAACATAATTGAGACCCACTCTTGGATTTTTGGTGCTGGTGTAGGGTGCTCAAACTGAGATCCTCATGCTTGTGTAGTAAGCTGGTGCTTTACTGACTGAGTCACCTCTAGTTTTTAATTGTATATATTTGTGTGTATATAAAGAACACGGGACTGAAAAGGAGAACGTAAGGGTGAAGAAGATGTGTTAAGAGGATTAGAATAAAGAAACGAGTCTGCAAGAATACATGTGATAAAGAACAGAAAAGAAGCTTTGGAAAGAGGGAAGGGGACATGAAGAATGCCAGGTGCCTGAGAGAGAGAGAGATGCATATGAATGAAACATATATAAAAATGCCATAATAAAATCCATTATCCTGTATGCTACCTTAAAGACTAAAAAAATAGGTTAAATGTATTGTATTTAACTTCATACCTTTAAATGTACTTTTAGTTCTTTTAAAAGCTTTTAGTGTGAAACTTTTCTGAGCTATTACCATAATAAGTAAGAATTATCATGTTCAGATAAGTATTTTCCATGTCTTTATAATTCTTTGTTTCCTTGATATTGTATGGGAAAACACTTTGAATTATTATCAATTGGAGGTTATGTTATTCCTAACATGTCTATTAGTTTTTTTTCTCTTGTTGCTTCCTTCAGAGAAGGAGAAGAAATAAATACATATCATAATGATACCATTGGTATAGTTTAACGCAAGCTGCAATGAGGGCGAGTATAGTGATCTGAACAAGCTATATTGATGCAATATTGCAATTTATACTGGGTATTAAAACAGTATAAATCATGACCCTACAACCCTGGGAGATTATAGTCTGTGAAAACAAAAGGAGAGAAATATTTCCTCTTAAATAAAATTACTATTGCATGATCCAAAACCTAAAAATAAATTGTAACCAGATACCCAACATGAAACAGTTGGTATTGTAATAACTGTAATAAAACTTCTTGACTAAGTGCTGTATTTGTTTGTTCATGAAACTATAACTTGAGAGGTAAGCTAATGCTACCACGAAATAAGTTTCATTTAGCTTCTGATGGTTCAAAGACATGAGGCTAGCAGCAGATTGACTGTGCGAGGACCTTGTGGTGAATTGCATACGTGGGAGGCAAAGATCTTTTCACAAAATAAGACATCAGCAGTTATTGGGTGGCCAAGCTCCTTGTGTAGCAGCTCACTCTTGTAATAACTCTGGTCTAGTAAACACTCTTGGAAGCCCTTCTCAAGCAGTGTCTCAATGACCTGACTATCTTCAGTCAGGCCCCACATCTTGAAGATCTCACCATTTCTCAGCAGCAGTTCATTGTAGACCAAATAGTTACACATGGAAACAATATTTCAAAGGATTTTATAACCACATAGGCACAGTGTATACAACTGTATATTACACTAGATCCTGAGCAAATTGACAGAATTATTTAGACAAATTGTACTAATATCTGTCATACTGCTTGTAAATATTGATTTCTGGATTTATAGCTCCCTCTCTTTTTCCCTCCCATTTCCCGTTCCCCTTTCTTTTTCCCTCTTTCCTTTCTTCTTTTCATCCTTCCTCCATCCCACCCTCCCTCACTCCTTCCATCCTTCTGTCCCCCATCTTTCCCTCCCTCCAGTGAGTATAGGCTGCATTTGTAATTGGGAGACACAACCTGCTTTTTATTTATGCCATAGTAGCTTTTCCTTTGATTCAGGACTATTCCCTTAAGCTCTGCTCCACTTGTGATTGCATCCAGAACCTTCAGATTCCTCAGCTGCCTAATAAACCAGACAGCAAAATGATCTGGATGATTCATCCAGGATTTGGCTTGAGCTGCTGCATTCATCTTAGGGTCCTCCTGTTCCTGAGCAACTATTGTGGGGTTTATGAGCCCTGGAAGCTTTGGTGAGTTAGAGCTGGAATTAGCTGCATTTGGATCTCAGTTGCACAGATGTGGCTTTCATTGATTTTTATGGGAGATTTGTGCACATAATGGAGAGAAAAATGTCACTGATTTGTTTTAATTTAGCTTGAGCAGTAACCCTTCACTAATGTGACTCCTTCTATAATAGGCAAACTTGTGCTCTCTCTCTCTCTCTCTCTCTCTCTCTCTCTCTCTCTCTCTCTC
>NC_034593.1:62192136-62196055 GCF_900095145.1 Mus pahari
CCCTCTCCCTCTCCCTCTCCCTCTCCCTCTCTTCACCCCCACCACCAGGGGATATGTTGGTTTAGATTTCTTTGACTTGGAAAGTTCCAGAGGCTTCATACACTTGTACACTTGTGCTATGCACTTGTGCAGAGGTCACGTCATTATTCACTTTTTTTGTTGGCACAAACATGCAATTATCTTATTTGTCATCTGATACTAAATTACTGTCTCTGTCACTGGTTACACTTTACAACTCAGTTTCTCAACCTTGACACCATTGATTATTTTGTTGTTAGGATTTACATGCATAGGGTTCTGGTAGCATCCCGGTCACTAGGACTTTGAGCCCATGGCACTCATTTCTCCTCCAGATCTTCTGATGCCATCAGACATTACCAAACATCCTTGAGAGTTCAAGTAAGCAAAGCTTGTTTTAAACCAACTGCAAAGAATAGGCTCAATGACATATGAGAACTTAAACCCACAAGCATTTTCTAAAGATTATTGCTACTCGTACATTTAGAAAATAGTTTAAGAGAGCTCAAAAATCTACATTTTTAAAGCAAATTTAATAAAAATACAGAAAATGATTACCCTAAAGAAAATTAAAAGATGATACATTGGACTTTGTTAAAACTGAGATTTCTTGCTCATCTAGTGACTATTACCACAGTGAGCAGAAAAGTCATAGATTTGGAGAAAAGTCCATGTGAAATGTATTTGATTAAATTTCTATCCAGGAAGTATGATTTCCTATGACTTAGAGAACTTGAACAGACACGAATGGCCAACAGACAAATTTGAGCATTCCAAGGTGCTTGCCACCAAAACAGAGATACTCTAATGGACATGAAAACAAACAAGTTCACAATTGAGTTATAAAGACAAATCACAAAAAAAGAAAAAAAAATCAATGTTTTAAAGTAATTTAATGACTTTGTGTTGAGCTCTGTTGATAGCTATCATCTCAGGCTATGTGTCATCTCAAGTGGCCTGTGGGCAAAGTTTGGACACACCTCATGGATGTTGAGGGGATGAGGAACTTATTCCAAAGGACCTGTGGAAAAGGCTTTGTAGTTTCTTATCAGGTTAAGCATCCATATATCTTATGACTGAGAAATAAAGTTCCTAGATATCCAACCAACAGGAGTAAATAAAAATGGTGTCAGGAAGATTTTCATAACGTTTTCATGGCATTATGGTGAAATCCCCAGACAGAGTCTGTGAGCCTTCTAAACAGTATCAAGGAGCAGACACAGGGCACCTGTGTGGTGTTCTCCACAATTGCATCCCATCCCAAAGAAACCACATATCAACCCTGTCTCTGTGCTTTAAAATGTGAAGCCAAGAATGTTGGTGATATGTTTAGAAATTATTACAGAGCACAGAACAAACCTAAGTGAAATGGCATGAGTTTAATTTGCATTTTAGATCGAAGAGATAAAAGAGGAGCTGGATGTAACATACTTTATTAGCACAGTCTGTGACACTTGAATATTAACTGTGGATTAGAAAATTAAACAATTTTCTTCTTTTAAAATAATTATACTGCACTGTTAGAAAATGCCATGTCTTGGGGCATAAGGTGTTTAGGTTTAATGAAATAGTTTTCCAGTCTGTTATCAAATGGTTCAGAAGACTTTTGTATGTGAGAGATGAGATGATAAATTCATTGGCATGGGTGAGTAACTGATGGGTCTGGGTATCTTGAGTGCTCCCCTTTTGTTAATTGCATTAATTAATTTGTGTGTGTGTGTGTGTGTGTGTGTGTGTGTGTGTGTAATACACATGGCACAGAGAGTGTGTGTGCAGTTCAGAGAACAACTTGTAGGGACCAGTTCTGTCTTTCCTCTTTGTAGGTCAGGGAGTCAAATTCGGTACGTTAGGTTTGTTGGCAAATGCCTTACTCTGCTGAGATATGCGGATGGTCCAATATTGGACCTTCTTACATATCAGCCTTTCAACTTTTCTGTAAATTTAAATTCCTAATTCAAAAAGTTGATGAAAATCATGCAAACAATAAATAAATAAGATGAGTGATGTTGAACTGTAAGAAGCAGGATGTTCTTTTTATTTTTACTTTTTATTTTTTGCAATAAAGCAACAAAACATATCAATTTACCAGCTTTTATTTGTACAGTTTCAGAGGAATGGAGCTTTACACACAGTTCATCTTAGTATTTTACAAGATTTTGGTCAAACTGGGCTTGGTGGCACACGCCTTTAATCCCAGCACTCGGGAGGCAGAGGCAGGCAGCTTTCTGAGTTTGAGGCCAGCCTGGTCTACAAAGTGAGTTCCAGGACAGCCAGGACTATACAGAGAAACCCTGTCTCGAAAATCAAAAAACAAAACAAAACAAAACAAAACAAAAAAAAAGATTGACTTGGGCTGTGTTTCAATTTGTAGGCATACCTGGGGTAAGCTTCTTATAAGATCATGAAGGCTGTCCAAAGAGTTTATTTGCTTGAGGTTCTATGACTAAGGGTCTCTGTTTCTCTCTAGCTATTATTTAAACTCTGTTGTTATCTCAGAGAGTACCCATAATTCCTGACATTCAAAGATTACATCAAGGATAGGACATGAGCATTTGACTTCACCTTGCTTCCATATATTACATTAGGTATAGTCATGGTGCAAGGTCTTCCATGTTATAGGGAAGGGATTATACACAGCTTTGGACACTCAGACATCAGAACCCTTGATGTGCTTCCTGAGGTAAGTCCACTACAACAGACTTTACTGCACAGACTATGATACATTCAGTTCTAAATAGTTTTCAAACTTACACTAAGCTAAGAAATAAAAATATAACTTTCTCATAGGTTTTTATGGTATTTGAAAGTAAAAGTTATACTGAAGAAAACAGCTCTCATTTTGAGTCTACTTAGAGTCTTTAAAACATAGTTACTATGCTTCAGAAATACTTACTTCTTTCTCCTTGCCATGGCTTGGGTAGAGTCTGAGTGTGTCCTTTGGTTCAGGTGGTGGCAGCTCGCTCTGTAGGATGATAGTGTTAGGAGGTAGTGGAGGAGGTGGGGTTTAGTGGGGAAATTTTAGGTCATAAGGGTTGTTTTCATGGGATGCTTGAGCTCTTAAAACAGCAAGTTATCCTGAGAGGAAGCCTGATTACTGAGTTGCTCTATGCATTCCCATTTGATGATGCCATACCATCTTCCTATAAGTACTTTGACCAGCATGAAGCTGTGCATCAAGAGGGATCCACCAGGGTGATCTGATGCTGCTCTTCTGACTTTGAACCTCTGGAAGTTTGAGCTAATTAAAACTTTTTCCTTAGGTTGCTTCATGGATAGCATAATTGAAGAAACAATGGATTGCTATATTCTCGAAGATGTTTAGTCATAAACAACTTTTTGAATAAGTCTTTTTGAAACATCTTTTTTAAAAAGGGCATGTTTGCCTTTCATTTTTAGACAACAGTAGGTCTGTATACTTTTTTTTTTTTATTCCCTTTGAGTTGAATACTTTGTCATTTGCTGTGGTCAATGAAATGAAGTTCGAGGGCATATGACCCGATATCTGGTCATCCTTATCTGGCTTATCATCTTTGAAAAAAATTTTTCTGCAATTGAGTTCCTGTCAGTCTGGGTCTTTGAGTGATTACAACAGGCAAAGCCTTCAGGCTGACCCAAATTGAACATGTAATAACAATGAAAAATGAACGTTTGTTGGTTAGTTGACAGTTTTGAATTTTTTTGTTGTTGTTATCAAAATCTGTCTTGACTAGTACAGAAATGTACGATTAAATGTGTGCAATGATAATAATAATAATAATAATAATAATAATAATAATAATAATAATAATAACTACCCTAAATGGTTTAGTAGTTCATTAGTGGTTGACTAAAACATTTACATTTACTTATTTGTTGATTGATTTGTATGTGTTGTGTGTGTGTGTGTGTGTGTATGTGTTGT
>NC_034593.1:62196140-62201395 GCF_900095145.1 Mus pahari
TGTGTGTGTGTGTGTGTGTGTGTGTGTGTGTATGTTGAGGCCTTTCTGTAGATGTCAGAGGACATCCCTTGAGAATAATTTTTCTCCTTCTATTATGTGGGTACTGGGGATCAAATTCAAGTTATCAGTCTTGGCAACCAGAACCTTTACCATTGATCCATCTGTCTGCTCAATATTAACTTTAAAAAAATATTACTATGTGTGTGTTTGTGAAAGGGTGCCTGTATGTAAGTCAGAAGATATCTTTCAAGAGTTAGCTCTTTCCTCCACCTTTACGCACATTCCAGGGACTGAACTCAAGTACTCAGGTTATAAACCAAGTACTTTACTCTCTGGCCATTTCTCCACCACAAAACATCTCCATCTTCATTTTTTCCCGGGGGGGGGGAGGTGCATTTACTTGCTTGTTTTCAGACACAGAGAGAGTTTTACCATGTAGCACAAGCTGGCCTGATTCCTACTCTGTCACCATGCTACCTTTGAACTCATAGCAATCTTCCTGACTCTCAATGCTCTAATTACAAGTGTGAACCACAATATTCAACGTATAAATGTAGTCCAGGTTGACTGACCTCTGCTGCTTCAGAATAAAATACTGTGTGCAATATCACAGCCAGTGCAGTTGATTAAAAATGGAACAGTTAAGGCAGGGAGAATAGTAATATGTCAAGTACTAGAAGGAGATACACGATAAAGCCCTCACCTAGGGAGCAGAGCAAGTGTTTAGAGATTCTAGGACATAAGGGAGAAGTTTAATAGTAGTGTGTAAGCCCTACACAATATACTGTTAACTGCATTGAGGTGTGTGTTGGTTTGAATGAAATTGGCTCATACATTTGAATGTTTGGTTGCAGTGTTGGTGGACCTGTTTGGGAAGGATTAGGAGGTGTGTCAATGGGGATGGGCTTTGAGATTTCAAAAGCCTATTTCTCTCAGCCTGCCTCTCTCTGTCTCTCTGTTTGTCTCTGTCTGTCTCTGCCTCTCTGTCTCTCTCCGTTTCTCTGTCTACTGCCTACAGATCAGATATAAGCTCTTTGCTAAGCCTGCCTGCCTCCTGCCATATGTCCCTGACCTGATGGTCATGGATTCACCCTTAAAAAAATGGTAAACAAACCCTCAACTAAATGCTTTCTTTTATTAATTGTTGTGGTCATGGTGTCTCTTCGTGGCAATAGAACAGTACCTAAGATGGGGTATAAGCTCAGAGATGTGACCAACTCACTGTTAGCAGTAATTGTACATGGTGTGCTTGGGGAATTGTTTTCTAGCCACAGAGCCTTGGAGCTGACCTTCTAGTTCTGTTTCTGGGATCCAGCCAGCACCACCTAATACTCATTTTTTTGCTTTCACTTGCTTCAGCACATTTTAAGCTTCTAGCTTTTGAGATTCCTGACTAATACCAAAAGTACTTGTACTTCTGAATCCACCCAGGCCATTTTTCTTCAGCACTTCCTCCTGTGAGTCAAGGACTGGGGTTAGCTCCTCAGACTTCTACCACCAGCATGACAGGCCCAGTCTGGATTCAAGAGGCTCGCATTCTGTCTGCTTTCAGGCTTCTTTTTCTTAATTTTTTTTCAAACATTTATTTATTTACTTGTTTTTGTGAGTGTGTGTATGAGCATCTATGCACAGCGTGCACGTGAAGGTCAGAGGATATTCTGCTCTAACCATACATGCTTTGACTCTTGAACTCAGGTCATCAGGCTTATTGGGCAAGAGCTTTCTTCCACTAGTCCCTATATGAATTTCTGAGTCTATATTTAATGCGTGTCAATAATGTTTAACCAAAAGATAGCCAATTATCAGTTGGAACACCATTTTCATAAAAAAATTGTAGCTGTTACATGATATTCAATACTGGAACTATTTTCTCATTGACTGTAAAGCAAAAGCAGACACAGAAGCAGGGCTGAAGTCATTTGCATTATGTATTACCTCCTCTCTAGATTTTAATACAAACTCTAATTTACTTTTGTTACACTTTCTGAAAATTTTCTTTCTTTTCTGAGAACTATCTCACCGCTGAGCAGCCAAAAATGCTTTTTAAAAAATTAGTGCTAATTCTTAAGTTTGACACAAGATGTTTCATTTTGAGAAAAAATATTATAAGCACAGAATAGAAAATTGCATCTTTTAAACATAGCTCCTTTTAATGGTTTTCATCATGGACTATGTATTTTATTTAAGGAAATGAAAAATGTAGACTTGCAATTGGAAACTTTGTTTACACACAGCTGCATATTATATTTTACAAAATAGAGAAAACATTCTAAAGCTATATTTTGTAAGCAGCAATACTCTCTTAGAATTTTAATTTTTAATTTAAAATGTTTCTCCATAAACACACAAATGTATTTAAGATAACTAACAAGCCACCATTTACCCAGGTGAAGTTTCTTTGCTGAAAGTGACATCAAGCGTCTTCTGGGGAGTTCGGTTTCGATTATCAGAACCAGCTGATTTCTCACTGGAGGCTGTCTAGTCCCAAGGAACATTAACAATTGGCTGCAATGCTTTGAGTACAGAGGGAAACCTTCAAGGCGAAGCCCCACTAGCCTGTCCCTAGCTTTCTATATGGAAGCATCTAATTAAAGTAGTCACTGGCAATTGCATTCTATACCATTGTTGAGAATGAAGTACACGACTTCCTGCTTTAGAGCATTTCAAAGCAGGGAAGAGATGCAATAACAGAGTAAACACACCAGGTTTGGGATCACAAGACCTGGCAAGACCTGGCCCTGCTATTAAATGCACACCTCCCCCCTTCCCCCCCAACCCCCCGCTTGTAAAATGATTGTGTTAGGCAATATGATTGCCAGGTTTCCCTTGAACTAAAGGTTCAATGACTATGCAACATGTCATATGAAATAAAAAGTGATGCTTCTTTAAGCTGTAGGTTGGAAAGGAAAATAGAGAACTGTAAATTTTAAAACATAATTTTTTTCTTTACCATATTTGCCCATTAAAATTATTTAACGTTTGTTTCTCTAGTGTTGGTCATACGAAAGTGATTACTTGAGGGTTAATTAACCAATTCTAATGGTAAGGACGATAACATTTCTCCATGCAGAATAGAAAGAAGCAAAGATTAGAGGGCCGAGCTCAGAAATCATGTCTCTACTTTAAGAGATATTTTGATAAGTTAATTTTACTATTCTTTGATTGTATTGGAATGGGGGACACTAAGAGTAGAGCAGATCTTCATCTTCTGTAGTAAGAAATAAGGAATTAGCATTTATTAAATGCTTGTTTCAGGGCCTTGACAGGATTTGTTTTGGGTGGAGGTCGTTACTGCACTTAGTGTGGTGGTAGAGGAAACACATCCCTCTTACAAAGAATACGGAATGGACCTAGACTGTCTTGATATGCACAACTTATGGTCTGCAAAAGAGAAGCATATGCTTTTCCCTATAAGACCTCTAGTATGCTGAACTAACAGCTGACATTGTCTTCCTCCTCCGTCTCTTATTAGACAGCTCCAGCTGTGGGGTCTCTAATCCCACTTCTCTGCCATCAGGGTATCACCTCCCTCTGAGGAATCATTTGTGCATCTGAGCCCTTATGAGACTGATGTCTTTTTAATATGTAAAGCACCTGAAATGGAGTGACCCTCAGTGAGCCTTCCCACTCTGCCCCCTTAGTGCAAGTGGAGGCTTCATTTTTTTAAGCTCTTTGAATGCAGTCTCTTTTATTAAGTTCCCAGGGTATATTGAATGCTTAGTAAATAATGATGACGGTTTTAAAATCTCATTTTACAAATGAGAAGTCAGAAGTGTTTTGGCTGATGTGGATTAACAAGTCATCGAGTGAGCCAACCTTTATCCTTGTTTCCCACTGAGCATATCCAGTTCAACTTGATGAATAACACCAGGTGAGCAGATAAAAAGTCAAGCCTTTCAGTTCGAGAAGAAATAGGTCTTTTCAAAAATTGTAAAAATTGTTCACAAATGAAGAGATTTTCATGATTATCGGTAAAGAAGAGAAGAACTATATGCAATGGTAAAGTATCACTAATAAATGGATAAATGTCATAAACATATAGGTAATTGTTTGTTTTATGCAATATAGTGGGGGAAGAATAAGGGATTAAAGATCGACTTGTTATATGAAAACTAGAAACAGGAGAAGATAAGGTGTAGGCTTTTAAAATGCACAAGCATCAATTCAGAGGAAAACGATTTGAACTTCCTCTGTGTATGACTCTCTGCTGTATAGCATAATAGAAAAGCCAGGGGATTGAAAGAGATGCACAATCTTCAAAGTTCTTAAAGTACATGGGACCAGGGATGGGAAGATAATAGGAATAAAGCAAACAGATAACTCTATTTTACCTGTGTACAAATAATCATGGCCCAGACAGCAGTGTACTGTGACTATCCCAAGAGAAGATGTTATAGGCTGACAGGAGATTCAGGCAGTACTTTGCTGAGGGTTTGTAAAATGTATAGATTTTTGGAAAGCCAAAATAGAGGTAGATATGGAAGTGTTTTAGATAAAAAAACAAACAAAAAACCCTCACAACAACAACAACAACAAAACCTTTCCTTTTCTTCATTTAGAAATAAATTGTCGAGAACCTATGCTGACATCGTAGAGAGGAAATGTGCTTTTTGGCTTCTGGAAACTTGTGTCTTGGCAGAGGCATCTCACTGACCTCTCAGGGTAGTGCGTAGGTGATATTCTCTGCAATGCCTTCCACTTCTTCTCAGCTGCTCTTCTTTTCTCCAGGGAGCCGAGTCAGGTACACTTGAATATCCCAGGAAGATCCACTTCCTGCTGAAGAAGCTTCTGTCTTTCTAAATATTTCTGGAGACTTCAAATATAGACTCGTAATACTCCTACTACAATCGGGATTTGGTGCCTGCAAAAGCAAACTGGAGACATATTTTAGGCTTCAAACCTATTGTCAGGAAGAATGGTATGATCTTTGATGGCAGTCACTTCTCTGCCCAAGAATATTAAGAAGGCAATATGCTTTTGTTTCAATCTCCTTGGTTTTTCAAGAAAAGCCAGTCCACTTTAACAGGAGGGAAGGGTATTTTTCCTGCCGGCATTAACTCTGCCTTACAAATAATAGTGATGGGAACATTGGGCTACTGGGTCTTTCACTTTACAAAAGTCAACATTCTAACTGTAATTAACTCTCTTAGCTGCTTGGAGAGGGCCATGTCAGCTCTATTTAAGTTCCTTGTGATTTCCAAATCTCCCCAGATAGCAATTGTGTGTGTGTGTGTGTGTGTGTGTGTGTGTGTGTG
>NC_034593.1:62201570-62206570 GCF_900095145.1 Mus pahari
CACACACACACACACACACACACACACACACAGAGAGAGAGAGAGAGAGAGAGAGAGAGAGAGAGAGAGAGAGAGAGAGAGAGGTGTCAGAGCTCTTATGGGGAGGTCAGCTTCCTTTTTTAAAACTTGGTGTAAGGCAAACGTTAAAAGGAATCTGATATACACCCATACACCTATAGTCAAAGATACTTGAGAGGCTGAGGCAGGAGAATTTCAAGTTTGTGGCTTGCCTGGAAAATACACTGAGACAAAAAAAGAACACAAAACCCGCTTTTAGATGAGAAATGGCCTTGATTAAAATGCTGAAGTTAATTTGCCATGAAGCAGGCCTCTTGGGAGATCACCCAGCACCAATCATACAGTGGATCTATACATTGCACAATGTGTGTGTAGATTGGACTGCCAGTGCTTTTTAAATGAGTTTCTGCTGCTTCCAGGTTACAAATACTCTAATGCTGGAGAGCAGAGAGAAGAATTTTCCTGAAAAAGGATTTTGAAATGGTGAGCTCTGTTTATAGTTCCACACCATCTTACTCCCCCGGGGAGATGACATTTGTTTTAGGGAGGTAGATTTGAATAAATTTGCCTCTTTAGGAGGCTAATCAGTATGCAGAATTGCATCCAAGAAAAGCCAAATTCTCTCCTATAATTTTAACTCTCTTGGAAAATGTTGGGGTTTAGACTTCAATCCCTCAGGTAGCCTCCCTCCCCCTTTTGCCTGATAAATGCTAACAGCTCCTTGTCAGAAGAAGAGCCCTACTATTTGCATCAGTGAATTCCATATTAGGGATGCTGGCTTCCTACGTTGTTGAGTATGAACTATGTGACTGAATGCAGCCCAACTGAACCGCTTGGTTCCCAGATGTGTAGAGAGGCGTCCTTACTCAGTGCTAAATCTTTCTCCTCAATCAAGGTGTCTACTACTGCCTTTTATTTCAGGATACTCCAAGTCTTCCTGTGCATTTGTGATTCCATCAAAGCCACAGATTTCAGTCTCACACACAATTATGATGTATTATAGCGGCCCTGTAAAGTACACAGCTAGAGCTGTAAGAAGAGAAACAAAAAACCCCCCCGGAATTGTTTCTAAGGAAGACTCTAGAGAAATTCAAATGTAGAGTGACCCATTATTTCCTCTTCTTCCAAGGGGCAGCAGGGGGGGGGGGTTCTCAGCTAGCACACTCACTCTGAGGTAGTAAACACACAGAGACACAATCAATATGCCCAGGCAAGGTTGTGACTCAGGTTGAAGGTTTTCACACTGAAGGTTGATTCCAAAGGTGTTTATACCCATCTAAATTCTAGGTGCTTAGTTAGACAGAATGGTCCTTCAGCATAAATATCCCACTCATACAGTCGAATTATGCTGTCATAATAGTCAAGTATTAGTGAATATTTCCATACCCAAGTTCCTAGACATCTAAAACTAGCAAGCTCAGACAACTGTATTAACATTCCCCCCCCCCACACTTCCCTCTTCAGTATCATTGTTTTACAACAAATAACCTAGATTTGAGTTTTAAAGATGTTTTCGATATTTTTGCCATTAATATGAAAAAGGCAGCTTAAGGAGGGGAGGGGTTTATTTGAGTCACAGTTTGAGAGTGCAGTTCACCATGGTGGAGAAGGCATGATGGTAAGAGCCTGAGGCATCTGCTCACATTACCACAATAATCTGGAATCAGGGGGCTCTTCCTTTCTCCTTTGTATTTAGCTCAGAAACACTGCCAATGGATGCTACTGCATACATCCTGGACAAGTCCTTTCTCCTTAGTTAAACGTTTCTGGAAACATCCTCATAGATACAGGAGGGTAGTTGCATGGGATTGTAATTCCAACCAACTTGACAGTGAAACGGTCAGAATGGTTGTCAAGATAAATGTTTCTGTCATTAAAATTGGTTGATTTATAAACTATATGTTGAAATCATTTAAATGCTGATTATTCTTTACTTTGGGGCTCCCAGAACTGTAGACCACAGCTTCCTCCAGGATCCGGCAGCTCATGAGTGCTTCCGGATGGGGTGGCCGTTTTGCTGGAGGGTATTGCATTGTGATCGGGTACTCCATTATGACCTTCAGCATGTTGGTGCTGTTGGTACCCCCTTTTGAACCAATTGAGAATCTGATCTCTCTTTCGCTCCAGAGAGATTGGGAATTCAGTTTTTAAGTTTCAGAGGCACAGCCCTGATTTTTGTCTCTCCACTTTCTGAGTTTGCTAACTTGGGCAGATGACTTACCTTCTCTGACTTCAACTTCCTTATTCATGGGAAGTGCTGAAAGCAATGATATTACTGGCTTATCATGAGAATTCAGTGAGCTAATATACGTAAAGGACTTTAAAAAAAACGTCTAGTTCCTGAGAAATACACATCGTTTCTACTATTAGTATTAATTTTAATGGCGTCTGTAGACGCCCGACTCATCAGCAAGGAAGACGCCACAACAGGATTCTTCTGCACATGTTTATTGGGAGAGTTTGATTGCGAAGGCGAAAGACCCCGAGCCCTGAAACTGGCGCTGGTTAAATAGGCTTAGGAGTGGCGTGGCCATACCTGATTGGTGTTGCTTTCAGTCCCTCATTTGCATGCTCTGGGATGAGCTGTGACTTGGCGTGAAAACCCTTTTGCATATGCGCACATTGGTTGTTTACCAGGATTTGCGGGCGGTGTAGCCAGCGCCATCTTGTAAAGGCGTTATGTGGCTTCCCACAGGCATCTGTCTCCATTATATATTAGAAAGAAAACTACCCCTTGAGTCAGATAGATTGGAACTTCATTACTGGTTCAACCACTAACTATCTATATGATACTGGGAAAATTACTTTGTCTATCTGAGCAGTTTTCCTCCTTGAATAAGAAAATGGGAATGATAGTTATCTGGTAGGGGTCTTTCTTTCTTTCTTTCTTTCTTTCTTTTGTTTTGTTTTTTAAGAATGTGGGTAATAATAAAAATACTTTGATCAAAGCAGAAAGAGCACAGTAGAAAACTTACCACACTATTATTCTTGTTCATTAATTCCCGCCCAATTGTCTACCAAGTATGTATTATGTACCAGATGGAGTCTGTGTGTTGGAGAGGGAAAGAGTTTTGAAGACCAGTTCTTGCTATTCCTGCTTATATCAGCTTCCTGTTGTTGGGACAAAAATATCCATGATAAGGAAGGAAGTGATTATTTCGGCTCACAATTACAGAGATTTCCATCTATGGATGTTTGGTTCTATAACGTTGGAAAGCCAAACACTGTGATGGGGAATGCATGGAGAGCAAAACTTGTCATGTCTGGTGTCCCAGAAGCAAGAGAAAGAGATGAAAGAGCCATGGAGTCCTAATAGCCTCTTCAAAGGCATGTTCTCAAAGACCTATTGCTTCTTCCACTAGACCTCATTTCCTAAGGTTTTAATCACTCCCCAACATCCCAACAGCTAGTGATGAGCTTTCAGGAGGCATTTGAGATCTGGACAGTAATAAACACATGAGCCAACGCCAGGGTGACTTGGCCAAGCCAGAGTGAGGGATGGAGAGTGAAGGGAGGAAAGATGATGGCTGTGGATATGGTGATAAGGAAAAACCTCTTGAGGAAGCGCTGCTTGTAGAAAGAACAGAGTGAGAAGTGGCAGAGCTGCAGAGATTCAGAGAAAAGTGCTCTAGGCGGAGAGAAACCTGGGAAAGGTCTGGACATGGGGAGCATTGCGTATCTGAGAGAACTGAGACAATCCCAGAGACCAGGATGGGGATAAGAGAGCAGATGGGACAGGGTCAGTTATGATTGTTGCCTAAGAGACACATTGGCTTTGCTTCTACAAGAGGATGAGGCAGAAGCATGAGAAGCAGAGAAGCAGGTTAATTTACATATAAACACCTCATCCAGGGGCTGGACCAGGACTGAACCAGGGACAGGGAAGGATGCTTTTTTAGGAATTAAGGTGGCCCAGGCTGGGTGGCAGCAGTGAAAATGTTAAAGCTGCAAGATGATAAATATTATTATTATTACTGATAATTTCTTCGTTCACTTTTCATCCGTTTCTCATGTTACTAACATAACAATAACTTTCATTTTACTTAGGGTGAGGCAGATGCGAGTTAACCTTTGCCAAGATAATATTTTCAAAGAGTTCATCAGTAGTTTTGAAAGGAGAATGTCATAAAGGAGAAATTTTATAAAATGATCTTATTTTATTCTCCTCACAGCTATATGGGAGTGTGGCTTATTACTTTTGCGATTTCTCATAAAAAAAAAAAAAAAGAGTCCCAAACTATGTAGAAGAGAAAGAAACACAAATAACACGAGTAGTGATGATTCAGAAAATGTCTCATCAATTTGTCTTGGCAGGGTAGAGTATTCCTTCAGGATATCTACTCCCTGCCCCTCTAATGGGCTGTGGAATTTCCCCAGAGTGGATCCAAAGCTTCACTGTCAGGGTGGTTATGGTGTTTTATGCAGGTTGTTTTGTTGGCTTCTGCTCAGGTGTTTCTCTTTGTCAGCATTCGATTGGACTCTTTCATCTGTGATTCAGTGTCTGTATTAAACTCCATTTGAGTCCTTGCTATTCCTTAGCACTCTATTATCAGGGGTGGAAAAAAAAGCTTATGCCTTTTGTTGCTTGTTTTCTGGTCTTTTAGGGAGGCGCTTTCTACCACTGCTACATAGCAAAGGATATTTAGGGCTGATTAATATGTGCCGGGTCACCTCAGAAAGGGTCGGTTAGCGGATGAGTTCATCATGCTTGCCTTGTAAGAATGAAATTCAGAACCTTTAAACAGCCATACAGGTCACTTGGGTAATAACATAAAATCATTCTTTAATATATATTTACTCAAAGGCAGAAAATCACAGGAGCATGCATGTATGGAGTTCGGAGAAGCCTTAGAGTGTGGCAAAGTGACATCATTTTTCTCTGTGAAGCAGCCGATGCCTTTCTAGTGGAAAGAGGGGCGGGGTATTCTTTTCTTTGAAGAGGTCTGCCTCAGTTGATCCCTGGTGTTGCTCTGACATCTCTG
>NC_034593.1:62211570-62218492 GCF_900095145.1 Mus pahari
AAGTACTGAGTGATCTCTCTGGGAATCATTTTGATGTGTATCTCTGAAGACTGCACAAGCCTTGGGAGTAGGAGTGCGTCTTTACCAGCTCTGTTTCAACTGTTTTTTTCTCATGGTGCCTGGCATATGGTCATTGCCAAATGGGCATAAGCTGACTTCTGATAAAAGGCAAGCTGTTCTACAACACTATGCAGAGGTTTTCAGTTGTTTGTAATCCACTCACCACCATGCTAAGAAGTAGCCGAAGGTGTTTTCAGAATGATGGTTTGTGTCTTCTTAGCATGGTAAGAAGATAGGGAAGCTGGACCACAAACTGGGACCTTCAGTGTTCTTTTCATCTTTCCTGGTTTGATCCTCTCAGCTAGGCTTTCATTATGAACACACTGTCTTCTTGGATTGTCTGAACCACAATCTACAAAATGCTCGTTATTGAGTTAATGCATGCATCCTCAGTGATAGTATCAGATATGCAGCTCAGATTAATGTTTTTTTTTTCAATCCTGGACCAATAATGTATAATGAGAATGTGGATCTATTTAAGAGAATGAGGTTCTCAGAATATGAGACTTAAATCTCATAAATAAGTATATAGTACTAGGAGAAGGCAGGGCTACTGGGCTGAAATAACATGCCCATAATAAAATTAGTGATTTTTAGCTTACTTCTTTTATATATCTTATAACATTTGCCAAGTACTTCATATGACTTTTCTCACTGAATTCTCACAATTATACTGCCATTTTGATTAAATTATATAATCTATATTAGTATAATGTTCAAGTAAAGAATTTCTCATTTAGGGTCTTATTTTGTTCACACAGTAACAAATACACAGGAAGACATGATTCCAATGTCAATTTTCTTGCTCAAAAGTGTCCGGGCTCTTGGTTAGCTGGTCTCTAGATCTGTTAGATTTCTACTTACAATCCCCAAATGACTTCCATTGCTCCAAAGTACCACTAGCCTAATAAAATGTAAGAATGGAATGTGAGCTGCTTCTCGTATGTCTGTCCTAGGAAGAAGGAACTGCTCACAAGAAATATCTTCATAAATTCCTCAAGGAGCACAGGGGTAGACTAGGATGTCATTTCATATCAATTTCTGAGTGACTGATGGTAGAAAGACAAGACTCTGGTATGCTTAGCCTATGGTGTATCTATCCCATTTTTGGCAAAGAAGACGACGGATGAAAAGCTGTTGATGCACCACACTGGCTTTTGTTGCACTGTATAATTTCTTGGCATCTGTTGGTAACTAGCAATGATTAAAGACATAAGGTCTTGTCTGGTTATCCCACCAGGAAGTCTGCAGTAAGACCATCTCATCTCCCCATTGTTTTGGCAGCTGACTCAATACAGCCTTCACTTCTGTGGTCAATGTTGCTGATATGCCTTCCAGCCACGAGGCTACTGACAATCCATATACTACTTTGTATATAACACTTCACTTTCAGTAAGGAAGGAGAGGGGTAGAAGTGCGCTTTGTCCTCCAGGCTTCCTCTTATAAGGAAGGGAAATACTTTTCAGAATTCCTCTCGTTTCTTTCTCTGTGACACTCATCTGAACTGGATTCCATGTTTTTCTCTAGATCTGTTCCTGGCAAGCAGGAATTGGCTGATATGATTATTGTAGATTGAGCATATAGACATGATGCTTACCCCAGTAATAACACATGTAAATAAATGTGGTGATCTGCAATGAATCGGAGTCTAGAAAAGAATGCTGGATTCTAGACATTGTTTCCCCTCCAAAAGTCCCTCCACAGTACCTTCCCAGCCACGGGACGTTTAGGTACAATCCCATAACCGTCTTTTCTTTTCAGCCAACATTTGGTCTAGCCCAGTAAATATCTCCATGAGATAGAAATTATGCAAAGGAATATAGATGCTATGATGTTTCAAAAGATCTCTTGATTTCCAGGGACTTGCATTCAGGTGTCAAAGAGAATGTTTGTAGCTGATATATATGTGGGGACTTCTTACAGTTTGTATTTTTCTCCTTAGAATCAATGTCTAAAAACTTAAAATTGTTTGAAGGTTTAATTGCACAAAAATATTATCTCATATCTTGTATTCTTTGTCCTTGTTGTTTAAAACTTTAAAAATTTGTTGCTTGTTGGGGGCATGCACCAGAAAACCAAATAACCATATTAAAAAATGGGATACAGAGCTAAACAAAGAATTCTCAACTGAGGAATACTGAATGACTGAGAAGCACCTGAAAAAATGTTCATCAGCTAAATGCAAATCAAAACAACCCTGAGATTTCACCTCACACCAGTCAGAATGGCTAAGATCAAAAACTCAGGTGACAGCAGATGCTGGTGAGGATGTGGGGNAAGAGGAATACTCCTCCATTGCTGGTGAGATTGCAAGCTGGTACAACCACTCTGGATATCAGTTTGGTGGTTCCTCAGAAAACTGGATATAGTACTACTACCTGAGGACCCAGCAATACCACTCCTGGGCATATACCCAGAAGATACTCCAACATGTAATAAGGACACATGCTCCACTATGTTCATAGCAGCCTTATTTATAATAGCCATAAGCTGGAAAGAACCCAGATGTCCCTCAACAGAGGAATGGATACAGAAAATGTGGTACATTTATACAATGGAATACTACACAGCTATTAAAAACAATGAATGTATGAAATTCTTAGGCAAATGATGGATCTGGAGGATATCATCCTGAGTGAGGTAACCCAATCACAAAAGAACACACATGATATGCACTCACTGATAAGTGGTTATTAACCTAGAAGCTCGGAATACCCAAGATATAGTTTGCAAAATACATGAAACTCAAGAAGAAAGAAGATCCTTCTTAGAAGGGGAAACAAAATACCCATGGAAGGAGTTACAGAGACAAAGTGTGAAGCAGAGACTGAAGGAATGACCATCCAGAGACTGCCTTACCTGGGGATCCATCCCATAAACAACCACCAAAACCAGATCCTATTGTGGATGTCAACAAGAGCTTGCTGACAGGAGCCTAATGTAGCTGCCTCCCGAGAAGCTCTGACAGTGCCTGGCAAATACAGAAGTGGAGGCTCACAACAATCCATTGGATGGAGCACAGGTTCCCCAATGAAGGATCTAGAGAAAGTACCCAAGGAGCTGAAGGGGTTTGCAGCCCCATAGGAGGAGCAATAATATGAACTAACCAGTACCCCCAGAGCTCCCTGGGAATAAAACACCAATCAAAGAAAACACATGGTGGGACTCACGGCTCTAGATGCATATGTAGCAGAGGATGGTCTAGTTGGTCATCAATGGGAGGAGAGGCCCTTGGTCCTGTGAAGGCTGTATGCTCCAGTATAGGGAAATGCCAGGGCCAGGATGTGGGAGTGGGTATGTTGTTGAGCAGGGGGATTTTTCAGAGGGGAAACTAGGACAGGAGATAACATTTGAAATGTAAACAAAGAAAATATCTAACAAAAAGGAACTTTAAAAAAGAAGAGATAAAAAAAGACAGTGCTGTCTAATTATGTGCTCCAGTTTGTGGCTGCTACAGTTGGAGTCAGGGAAGGGGGTAGGTGATACAAGCCCCACCTTGCTAAATTGTTTGAAGATATAAAGAAAAATTAAACTTCACATTTTAAGATGGATGTTAAATTCCCTTTAGATGGAATAACCTAGGAAAAAATTTTAATGTACTTAATCTGTTACCAGGCACTTGGCTGTGGTCTTTTTACTCTGCTCCGGTAGGTACCATGGAGAAGTAAGAGGCTTCTTGGGTTGTATTTTGCTGGCTTTTTATCCTTTGGCCTGTGACAATAACAAATGGTGGGAACAGACAGGAGGGAACATTAGCAAGCTGTCCTTCTAGTGGTATAGCTCTGTGGCAGTAAATCTCCAATCCCTGAGATCATTGGTTTTTCCAGCTCTGGCAGCTTAGTGTGAGCCTAGGAAGATGAGATGTCTCGGTCCCCTACAGCAGGTAGTGGTACAGATCATAGCCTGGGGAGTCCAAGACACTTGGCCTTTAAGGTTGCCGCTACTGCTTCAGCTAAGACCATTGTCAGTGTTGCTAGAATGCCACCGTTGTCTCTGCTCCTGTTGCTCTGTCTGCTCTGACAGCTCCTTTTCTATCTGTCAAGGCAGCCTGCTGTGCTCTGCTCTGCACTGTGGCTCCCAGGACATGAACTTTCCATGTTCTCTGCCACTGTCAAGACCCCAGCAGTTCTCAGGCCTCCTGGTCTCCAAGGCTCTGCCCTTTCTTTTCAGCTGGCAACCAGCTGGCCATTTTGCCGGCGTTATTTTGCAGTTCATTTCCTAACTGTTAAGTTTGCTCAGCTAAAAGTCAACCAACAAACAATAACCCCTCCAAACAAACAAATACCCAAAGACCTCCAAAGGAGCAGTTCTTTTATTTGTCCCACTATTACAGCACGAGGGAAGGCTGTCCCAATGACAGAGGACAGCCCAGTAGTTGTCAGTGCAGGAGTCGAGTAGTCACATTTCCCCATGCTTTTGTGTACTCAGTGAAAAATAAATGCCAAAACGAGTGTTTACAAGAACTTGAGACCTTATTACAGCACTGAGATTTTAAAAAATTTAACATTTTTATTATTATTATTATTATTTTATTTTTAGTAAGGCTTAACCTGCTGTGCATGTCCCTCATGTGTCTCAAGTCTGTGACTCTACAAACCTATTCTGTTACTGTCCTGGATCATATAAACATGTGTAAGGTGAGATTGCTAGCCTTGAGTTGGAACTCTCCAAACTTCAGTCTCTTTTAGCAAATTGTCCACTGCAATTTAATGGTGTTCTTCAAAAGCCACTGAATTCTAGAGATGGTAAAAGTTATTCTTTAGTCTTTAAAAGATCTTTAAAAAGATTTCATTTTTTGGTGGCTAGGTTAAGCCTTTATGTTCTTCCCTAACTTTCAAACTACTTATATTCATTCCCTCCAAACTCCAAGCATTTCCTGTAGTTTAAAAATAAAAATGACAGATGGCTGAACAAATATTTTAAAATATACAAATGCAGATATTCTGGGTTATCTTTCAATAGTGTCTACTGGTTTTTTTTTTTTTTTTTTTTTTTTGCATTATAGTAGGAAATTATAGTTGCCTATCTTATGACTTTTAGAAAGGTTTAGATATTTGTGACTAACCTTGGAGCATTTTATTTTTCTGCAAAAGCATGTGAAGTTTTTGTTTGGTGGGTAGAGTCTTGGATCTGACACCAGGCTTTCCAACTGCTTTGTTTTAGTGATGAGCGCCTTGATGGAGTCAAGGCTACCCCCAAGAATGCCGATTAAGAAATATCTCCTGGGGGTACTGGTTAGTTCCTATTGTTGTTCCATCTACAGGGTTGCAGACCCCTTCAGCTCCTTGGGTACTTTCTCTACCTCCTTCATTAGGGGCCCTGTGTTCCATCCAATAGATGACTGTGGGCATCCACTTCTATATTTGCCAGGCACTGGCAAAGCCTCACAAGAGATAGCTATATCAGGGTCCTTTCAGCAAAATCTTGCTGGTGTATGTAATAGTGTCTGTGTTTGGTGGCGGGAAGAGAGGCCCCTTGGTCTCTCAAACTCTATATGCCCCAGTACAGGGGAATGACAAGGTCAAGAAGTAGGAGTGGGTGGGTAGGGGAGCAGGGCGGGGAGAGGGTATAGGGGACTTTTGGCATAACATTTGAAATGCAAATGAAGAAAATATCTTAAAAAAAGAAAAAAGAAATATCTCCTTAGAGAGCCCCTAGATCTTTCGAAGATCATGTGCCCCAGTATAGGAGAATGCTAGAGCCAGGAAGCAGGAGTGGGTGGGTTGGGGAGCAGGGTAGGGGGAGGGTATAGGGTACTTTCAGGATAGCTTGAAATGTAAATGAAGAAATTATCTAATTTAAAAAAGAAAAAGAAATATCTCCTTAGAGCCCTAGAATTTTTGTTCTGTTGTAATGTTAGAGGGGGTTTGCACATACAGAATGTACCATTGTTTCTGAATGTTTGTCATCAACGTTAGTCCTTTTAGGCACTGTGGCTGCTTTCTTTGTTGGAAGATCTACCTCTCTGGTTATACACTGTCATCTGCATCAGAACGTAAATATGTATATAGAGGTAGGTATTTTTGTCTTCTTATATTTTTGTTTGTTTCTGTCTTTTAATGTTTCTTGTCATGAAGCTGTAGGTAGATTACAAGTTTAGAATCTCATGTGACTGTATTTTTATGGTGGAAAATAATCTATGCATATTTTAATTTTATTAACAATTCTAATTTATTCTTAGAATATTTTTGGTTACTTGTGCTCATGTTTCTTTTACTCTTATTTAATTAATATATTTTTCTTTATGTTAAAATTTGCACAAATTATTTTTGAAATATTTCACTCTACATGTTTCAAAACTAGGTCTTGACTAATGTTAATATTGTAAGTGTAGCATGTCTCTTTTGTCATGCTTCACATCTTGTATTTGGCTTTCATTTTGGCCAAGTTATATGGAATAATTTTAATATTTTTTTCAAATTTCTTTGTATTTAAGTTTAGATGTTGTATTTTTACTTATAAACAATAATTAAAGAATATCATGTCAATTTTTAGGAAAACAAAACAAAACAAATTTTGTTTTCCTGACTTTAAAGTTTCTCTTCTTACTTGAAAGTCACAAATTTCACTCAATATATTGCCTTCACTTAATTTTGTTCAGGATCTTTTATTCTTTGTTTCTTCAATTTTACTTTTCTTTGCTTTTGTTCTCCTCCTCCTCCTCCTCTTCCCCCTCTTCTTTCTTCTTCTCTTTCTTGTTCTTGTTCCTTTTGTTCTTGTTCTTTTTGTTATTGTTCTTGTTCTTTTTCTTGTTCTTCTTGTTCTTGTTCTTCTTCTTGTTCTTGTTCTTCTTCTTCTTGTTGTTCTTGTTCTTGTTCTTCTTGTTCTTGTTCTTCTTGTTCTTCTTGTTCTTCTTGTTCTT
>NC_034593.1:62218767-62236953 GCF_900095145.1 Mus pahari
TCTTGTTCTTCTTCTTCTTCTTCTTCTTCTTCTTCTTCTTCTTCTTCTTCTTCTTCTTCTTCTTCTTCTTCTTCTTCTTCTTCTTCTTCTTCTTCTCCCTCCTCCTCCTCTTTGGCTGGGCCCTTTTGCTTTATTCCAGACCTTTCAGGCAGAAATATACATTGTTAACATTTTTTGAATTATTCATCATTTTAGTTGTTATATTGCTGGATGATGATCTCATTTGATTTTTCAGTGAAAATAATTTAGTTTAGACATCTCAGCCATTATGGATCTATTTTTCTCTTGACTTTCAAAGTAAGATATGAAGTTCCCAGGAAATGTTTTTGCATTTGGAGTCTCACATAGTTGTGTTCAGTCTGTCTTCACCTTGACATGGACCACCCTTCACTCTTCATTTCCCCCTCCATGAACAATATGTATTTGATTGTTAGTCTCTGGTTTGCTTCATGCTGGGGACCAACTCCAGACATGCTAGGTAAGCATGCTTCCAAGTGAGCTCCCAATGCTCTCCAGCATTCCCCATCTGAGAATGGCTCCACCAATTCCTCTCTCTCATCATTCTGCTCTTTCCCTTCCATCTACTTGCTTGATCCCCATTCTCTCTTCTCATGAACTTCCTTTTCCTCCTTATTTATCTAATCTTCTTGCTGTATTAATTATCCTTATAGAAGCTTGTTCTCAGAGGTTGCCATGTCTGTTTATAGGGTTCTGGTAAGACCTGCTACCTTTCCTCAAATTCTGGGTGGGCTTGGGGTGAATCTTCATGCAGAGAGTGGGGTTTATAATTATTAGTAGATGGTGTGCATTCTCTGAGTAATAATCTTATTTGGGGAGTAAACTTGGATAGATGCTAGAATGTGCATATTTTACAGCATCATCCAGTTTCCCTCAGGCCATAAGACGCTAATGTGTAGAACTGATGAACTTCTTATACAATCATATTTATTTTTTATTAAAAATTGAAGATCTAGCAAATATATAAGCATGCATGGAAATAACTAGTTATAGAACTAACCTGAGCCTTCTACATAGAAATTTCTGGATGTTTTGGAGAAATGGTGAGTAAAATGGTATTGAAAACCTCACATTAACTGGATAATCTCAAATGATAGAAAGAATTTGGAAGTGTGATAATAGCAACTTCATTGATTTACTATAAAATAACTCTTTTTTCATATATATATGCATACACAAAATATATGTATTAATCTTCCCTCCTTTTAACATATAGCATATGTAATTTATTCAAAATATCTTTGAGTTATATGTGGTTTAAATCAGCTCTTATTTTTTCAATAAATTAAGTCATTAGATGCTTTTAGTCTATAAAAGGGAATTTCTTTGCAATATGATTATTTAGTATTTTGACACAGACTGTACCCAGTTCATACATATGTATTCAATGCCTGAAAAATCAAAACCCATCTGAAATTTTGTATTTTCCAAAAATTTGCTTCAGCCATTTAAAAGTGTTTTTCTTTTCTCTTTATTTTATATGTTTGAGTGTTTTGTCTGATGTATGTCTGTGTATCATGTATTTTCAGTACCCATGGGGACTGGAAAAAGGTATTAGATCCCTTGAGACTCAAGTAACAGATAGTTATGAGCCACAATATGAGGGCTGGAACTCAAACCTGGGTTCTCTGGAAAAGTAACCAATACTCTTGAATGCTAAGTCCTCTTTCCAGTTCCCGCTTCAGCTATTTTTGATAAAAGTACACGAATATGATTGAATTATCATAGGAAAGATTGAACACAGGCTTAACAATAAAATCTGCAAATTTCCCATTTGTCATATACAGACATATTGAGTTTTAAGCAATTTTTTGAATGGAAATCCTTTACTGAATGCATTCAAAACAGTGCATCTTAGACTTCCTATAAAGTGCTTTGGTTGATTTCTTCAGAGAGCAGACTACAATGTGGGAATGGATGGGGTGGGGGTGGGGCATGGGGTAGAGTCTTTGGAGGAATTATCCACATAGACAAAATTATCATCAGTCACACATCTACCGTCAGCCCTGGCACAGAGTTCTGGTTAACCATGACTTGATGGAAGAGCTGAGACTGTTGCTACAGTATGCTTCTACATTTGAGAGCTTGCTCTTCATCCTACTTGACTGGAAAGACAACTCTGAGGGGGATGGAGACTGAGTGCCGAGGCTAAAGGCCTAACTGGGAAGGCATTAGAATCAGTGTTAGATACTCATCCTCATCTAACTGGTATATGATATTTTTAGAAATTTTCCTCAACCAGTTTTGAAACAGAACTATGACCAGAGGGTCCATAGATGTTTTACTTGAAAAGACAACAGGATGACTCTCTTTAGTATTAACTATTTTGCTACTGCAATTTTTTTGCAGTATAGTGGAGTCAATTCTTGTGTTTCTTAATACCAACAATAGATTTGTGTGTGTGTGTGTGTGTGTGTGTGTGTGTGTAAATATCAAGTATTTTTATCCTAAAAGAAAATAGTGACACCATTTTTATTAACTTAAGTCCAAAATTCATGGGGGCTTATGAGAGATTGCTCAGTGGTTAGAGCACTCACTGTCTGAGGGGGCAGCAGAGTTTGCTTCCCAGCACAGACAGCAGGAGGCCCACAATTCTAGTTCCGGGGGATCTGATGTCCTCTTTTCTTCTAACCGGGCACACACACACACACACACACACACACACACACACGCACGCACACACACATACATGCATATTCACACACATACATATAAATACATACACACACTCACACGTACATATATATATACACACATACACACACATACATGCACATTCACACACATACACATAAATACACACATATATACATACACACACACAAAGAGAGAAAAAGAGAGAGACAACCACCTTTGAATGAAAAAATAATATAAGAATAAAATTCTTGCCTTTTTCAGTCTCTTTCTTGGCACAATTTTTTCATTCTACTTCCTGTATCAGAATTTAAGAAAACTCTTATTTATTTATTATTTTATAAACAAAAGCCTAACATTACTCCTGAAGTATAATTAAAAGCACTATTAATATAATGAAGATGAAGCCTTCCCTCTTGAGATCGGTTTAGCTAGCTTTCAAATACATTTATTCAAGAGAGGCATTACTATTATGGTAGTTCATCCCTCTTTTTACAGCAAGCCCTGTGGCTGTGTCATCCCTGTGGCCCATTAATCTCTTACTGCATTACCCTGAAATTGTGTTGGTTATAAGTAATCATAAACTGCCAGCTTTGAAAAGCTAACATTTGTTAGCTTCACAGGCAGGAAAAAAACAGTGATAAGTGAGGTTGTTAAAAAGTCAAATTAAATGTTAATTGATGCAAGGGCACAAAGCTTTAAGGCACTTAAGAGTTTATATGTAGGCACTACATTTATTAGACCTGACAAATTGTCCTGAAGACTTTCCGTAGTAGACATTTGCGTTTATATTTTTTGTACCACTCTTCTCTACTTGAGCCTGACAATTCCAAACCAGTCTGAATACTGCTCTTGTTAGAGGTTTACATAGTTTCATATGAAGCCACAGGCAAGATTCTAACGCCATCTTATATACTTACAATGTTTTATATTTAAGCGGTGTGGTGATCTAAGAAAAGAATCAAAGAACAGACTATCTTAGAAATTTGCATAAAGAGAAAAGGACACGCACACTCTTGGGGAATTAAAGAGAAGATTCTTTCTTAATCATCTCATACATTTAAATTACTCAGATTTGCATAAATGCTGAAGTGTGAATTGTTGCTTTTTTTTTTTTAATCCAATTCCTTTTCAGACCATTGCTAATTATTCTTGGCTAACATGGTAAAGTTAAAGGCACTGAGAGTCACTGATAACTGCTTGTTTTTCTCTACCCCAGTGCTGACAGTAGGCTGGCAGCACAGATCCTCTATCTGATAGACAAGGCAGAAGTGGGCTGCGATGGTGCTGTGGAGACAGCTGGCTTTCTTGCATCTTTGGATGCTCATATACTGAAAAAATAGGAAAGTATTGTGTGTAGCTCAAAAAGGATCATTTTTATAGAAATGGCTCACTTATCACTGAATTTTGCTGGATTTTCTTTAGCAGTAGAACTGGTCTAGAACCAGTTAAAAACTGGATTCTATTTGGTACTTTTAAATATGTCACATTTTCCACAAACTTGTTGCTTATGAAGTAATGGCAAATACAGTAACCATCTGAAGGGATCCAGACCATCTGAAGTACTCTTAGGTGATTTTGACTCATCTTGGATATGGAATTTTCTGTGGTCACAAATATGGAAACTCCTAGCACATTCATGTTTAGGGTGTGTGTGTGTGTGTGTGTGTGTGTGTGTGTGTGTGTGTGTGTGTTGGGGGGTGGAATGTTCTTCTCTGAATCTGCCCCAATTTATAGAATTTCTCTGACTGTGATTTTTCTCAACTGTGCTGTGAATTCTGACACCCCCTTCTGACATGCCATTGGAACAGCCTTGTTTTCTTGGTAGAATTTTCTTGATTACAATATATTAGAATTAGGATTCCAACAGAGCATTAGCATTGCTGGAAAGAAGTATGAAAAGCATCTGTCTGCTAGAAATATACATGTATTTGCATGCAAACCTTGTTCAATTAAACAGAATTTAACAGACATAATTGAATGTCCACATTGTTACTGAGTAGAATACACACAGAAAGCTATAATACAGTTGGTAGCCACTAGGCTCCAGAAGCCTACTCAAAAAGGGCGGTAAGTGGAGCAATCGCGTCATTGTGTCTCATTCAGAATACTCAGCACAAAAGTCAAGCTTATCAATCTAGACGTCCATGAATCTAAAAGTGCCACGGACAGAATTTAATTTGGTCAGCAGTAGCTGCTGTAACAAATATTTTTCCCAACGGTGTAACAGAAGCAATGCTTACTTATAGCTTACAAAACCATCGTGCTTGAATTTCTGGCTCTCCAAGTAGTGATGCTGGCTGGAACCAAGACGCCTCGCATCTTACGACTCTATCCCTGTCTGCGAATGCTTTCCAGGATTATTATGGGTTTTCTAATTTGAGCTTCGGAAGAGTGTGTTGGCTCTTCCAGAGGAAGTGTAGAGTGGCGCAGTCACACATCAGGGCTGCCTGCCCTCTTTTGGAGAAAAGGTTCCACAGCTTGCTTCACTGTGGCTAAGAGGACTGATCCAGCTATGAGCTCAGGAGTGAAGGCATGTGGATGCTGTGTGCCAGCCAGTCTCTACCACGCGGTGCTATTTTGGTTTTCATCTCTGTGTGAATATCTATAAAGAGTTATTTTATAATAATCTTCAAGAGACTAATATGTTCTAGAAAAAGTACCTTTTTTTTTTTAAGAGAACAAAGTTCTCATTATTTGTATGTATATTGGGATTTGAAGATATGTGTGCATGAGAGGCCAGAGGAGGGAGTGCCATCCCCTGCAACTGGAGTCACAGGTGACTTGAGCTGTCTGACATGGGTTCTGGGAAACATATTTGAATCCTCTGCAAAAGCAGAACTTGCTCTTAACCACTGAACCATCCATCTCTCCAGACCAACATCATTTTAAAAACTAATTTTTCTTTAGTTTCAATATTATTCAACAAAGTGATAGGACCTTACACCTTATCTTAATATTACATTATACAGTGTGATAAAATAAGAAATTTACATCTAGGCTTGATTTACTGAGTCAAAGCTTTTTACGTCCTTGTAGCTGGGTGCTGGCAGGTTCCTTTGCTGTAAGTTTGGTCCTCAACTCTGATTTCTGGCATAGGAAAGAGTTTTATAATTTCTTCAGTGATAGAAGCTTGCAGAACAGAGCTTCCAAATTCACTGAAATTTCTTTGATGACAGAAACATCTTTTGTTCTAATGAGGCAGGTCTTGGCATACTCTTGGATACTCTCATAGGATCTGGTTGCCAGGAGGCCCAATAATGTGATTAGGATGTTGGGATTTTTAGTCCCAAATTTCTTGATCTCCGGGGATAGTGGAGGGGTTGAAAGATGAGGTGATAAGCATGATTGAATCAGTCATGCCAACACAATAAAGCCATAACCCCCAAGAAGGACAGAGTCTAGGGAAAGTCCAGAATGCTCAACACATAGAGATGCCTTGGGGGAGGTTTGCTCAAAGAGAGCATGGAATCTTAGAACTTGCTCTTCTCTGTATTTTGTGATACAAGGTCTACTGAGCTGGAATTTTCTCTCTCAGATAAACTGGCCCTTGAGTCCTTGAGATCTGCCTGTCTTCACCCTTAGCTCCTTGCTCCCAGCACTGAAATTACAGCTGTATACCACCATGCTAGCGTTTGAAACTACAGGTGTGTACAACCATGCTAGCTTTTATGTTTAAGCTGGAAAGACAAACTCAGGCCTTGTAAGTGGCAAGCAGTTTGCCTTCTGATGCAGCTCCTCCTTAGCACACTATGCATTTCTTCATCTATTTGTCTAGTGTCTTTAAAACAACAAAACGTTTTATTGTTTCTTTGTGAATTTCACATCATGCATACAGTCTCACTCATCTCCTCTTCCCATCATATCTGCCTGCCCTCCACCTTTGCAACCTAACCTCCAACAAAGAAAGGAAACCTCATTGTGGAAACTGTCATGTGTTGCAGTGTGTCCCACGGTATTTATACCCTTTTGTCTACATTTTTTTGCCTACGAATGTTCCTTGCAATGAGGCATTGGTTTTGTTTGAGGCTTTTGTCTTCTGCCACTCTCCCAATACTGGGACCTCACTGGGACTCCTCTCGGACATCCTGCTGTTGCCTTGTGTCATGGAGATCCTGTAGTTTTGGATCTGTAGGATGAGCCCCTTCACGTGCCCCACTCTGAGAGGTATCTGAGATGGTCAGACACCAGGCTGTCCCACTCTCATGCCCACAGGGCCAGCTCACCAGCAACACCCAAAATGAGGGTCAGTTCTATCCTGCTGCCCAGGTCAGGAACAGTGTCCACTCTCCTGGGTGTGGCAGTCAGGGACAGAGCCGGTTCTCCCACTATCTTGATCCCTGGCTCTCCTACCTGCCATAGGTGGTGAAGTACAAGGGAGGAGAGGAGGATATCTTTCATCCATACCACTGCACAGCAGAGAAGAGGCAGAGCTGACTCTGCTTGCTCAAGCCCGTGGGGCTGGCTTACCTGCAAACCCTATGTCCAGGGCCAGCTCTACTCTGCAGCCCAGGTGACGAACAGGGCCTGCTCTCCCAAGTGCTAAAGTGGGGGGGGGGGCAGAGACAGCTCTTCTGTTCTCATGTCCCCAGGACCACCTCTCCCACTTGCTGTAGGTGGCAAGGCACGAGGGTTGGGGAGGTCATCTTTCCCTTGCCCATGCTGCAGTGCAGCAGATGAGTAGTAGGGTTAGTTCTTCCACACTCTTCACCCACAGGACCAGCCCAACTACATCCCAGCCATCAGGAGAAGCTCAACTGTGCAGCCCAGGTGAGGTGCAGAGCCTGCTCTCCCAAGTGCTTCAGCAGGTAAGGGGCAGGGCCAGTCCTCCTGCTCTCATGACCCCATAGGTGTCTGTTCTCTTGTCTGCTGACAGTGGTGTGGGCAAAAAGGACTGGAGGGGATGTTTCCCTCACTGATGTCACTGCACACCAGACAAGAAGTAGGGTCGACTCTTGTCCACACTCATGCCCTTGGGGTCAAATCACTCACAACCCCAATGTGCAGGGCTAGCTAGCCCTGCTGTGCTGCTCAGATTAAGTACAGGGCCCCTTTCCTGAGGGCTGCAGTAGATAAGTGGCAGGACTGGCTTTCTTGCTCTAATGATCTCAGGGACAACTCTCCTGCCTGCTGTAGGTAGCAAGGGGTGATGGGGGGGGGGTCATCTCTCCCTCACCCATGTCAACGTCACATGGAAGAAAAAGGGTGGGTGTCACTTCTATGAGGGTCATGCCCTCAGGGCCCCTCTCCAACACCACTGCCATCAGAGTCAGCTCTATTGAGTTGCCCAGATGAGATGCAGGGTTTGCTTTCCCAAGTGCTGCAGCCCATGATGAGCAGGGGCATCTCTCCTGCTCTCATGACTCCAGGACCAGCTCTCTCACCTGCCACAGGTGTTGAGGGGGAGCGGTGGAGACGGGGGAGGAGGGTATCTCACCCTTGTCCATGCGACCTCAGGGGAGCAGAGTAGCAGGGCCATCTCTCTTGAATTCATTTCCCGAGGAGGGATCGCTTACCTGCTACTCCTGCAATGTGCAGTGCTGCTCCCCCGAGTACTGCAACTGACTAGGGGTCAGCTCTCCTCTCATGCCTCCAGAGCCAGCTTCTCTACAATGCCCACATGAGGGGTTGGATCAATTCAGCACAGTCCTCAGATATTAACATGTCTCTGACTTGCAGCCCAGTCCAGAGATGTCTGCCTGACCTTTGGTGGTAATAGACCCCTGCTGCCACATGGCCACAGACCCAGATATGGCCCTCAGTTGGAGCATAGGTCAAGACTCACCATAGTCTGAGGTGACATTACATCATATCAGACTGTTCTTTCACTATCCTCAGATCTCCAATTCTGCGTCTCTTCTGTTTCTCTTTCTCCAACCATTTCTCCACTACTTGCTCTGCTTATTGGTGCTCAGGGTCTCTGAGTGTCTAGGGTCATCTCAGGAATGGTCTCTGGAGTGTATGTACAGTTCTTGCGTTATGGCATTGGGCAGGGGTCATTTCAAGCATGGTCTTCCCACCCCAGGCCTGCATGACACTGGACTGGTGGTGATCTCTGATTCTGATTCACTTTTTTACAGGGAGGGTTAGGTTATTAATCATTCACGTGTTTGCATATAGAACACAGAACATGTACATAGCCTCTTTCCTCTTTGCCACCTATAACACATAAGACACAGCAGTCACACCTGCAACCCCTCTAGGGGCAGGGTATAGTGTATTTTGTTCATTTTCTTTCTTTCTTTCTTTCTTTCTTTCTTTCTTTCTTTCTTTCTTTCTTTCTTTCTTTCTTTCTTTCTTTCTTTCTCTCTCTCTTTCTTTCTTTCTGTCTGTCTTTGTTTGTTTTTTTAATAAATAGAAAGCATAAAGTATCCCTGAGTTATGTGATCTCATCCAGCAAAACAACTGAACTCTAGAACTGAGTCCTGGTATCCATGATTCATAACCAGTGGGTCAGAAGTGTAGGTCAGTTCTAAGGCTTGGGACTAGAATTTGACGTAGGGACAGTCATACGAATGGAACCCCTAGGGGTTCTGATGATATTTCCAAGTATATAGTAGCACAAGTAACATAGCCAACCAATGCCTACAAGAAAATTCCCTGTTTAGCACGTGCAGAATGATCACAGATAGTTTAGTGAGCAGAGATGGAATTACCAGGTGAACTTTGTATGGATTGTGAGAGGAGTAGGAAAACCAAGGTGCATTTCTTTTCCTTCCGACAGAGGAGTAGGAGTTGAGTTCTTTCACCTCTCCTAAGGACAACCCAGAGACAGTGTATAAATCCATGTTCTCCATCTCTCAGGAGCGGAGCATCGTCCTTTGTAGAATGGGATATGACCTCATGCTGTCTGATAATCTAAACTATTTAAAAAGAACTAAAGAGAACTAAGAAGAAAAGCATAACAGAGATCTTCCTCCAGAAATATATTACAGCGGCCACATACTTGCTACACACAATGGCTGACTATAGCTATCTAAAACACTTCTGTCATCAAAGTGGAGTAGTGAGAGAGACAGTTGCTTCTGGTCTGCAGCCCCTGATGACTTTAGCAGTAAATATGCTGAAGTCTTTCTGGCCTGTACAAAAAGTTCACTTACTCGATTTTAATTGTAGTTTGTGGAAGAAATTCCCTTGTCCTATATTCTCCAAAGTCGCTGGCTCCATTGGATAAGAAATTCTTCCTTGTTCATTATCACCGTGGTCACAGCAGAAGTGGGATTTGAATTCATGCTCTCTTCAGCTGAAGACATAGAAACAAGGCTTTTTTTCTAGACCATTACATGTTAGTTTTCTGACTGGCAAATCTCTGATCAGTATTGAGGATAAAGAAACAATGACCATGACATGTCTAAAACTCATGATAGGTGTTAGCTAAATAAAATGTTTTTAGAGATTTTCAAAGCTTTGGTTTGCTGAACACAGAAAAATAACTACCTTGATGAAAAGCTGTGACAAGTGGCTGTATTAATATTTCACAGCATTACTTTTCAAGAATAAGACTGTCCTTGAGCAAACAGCCAACTAATTTTTCTGTGGTCTCAACACTGTTTAACAAGGAACAAGAAAGCAGGTTTGATCTCAGTAATGCCCAGAAAACTTTTTCTATTTTCAAGAACAAGGAAAGAAAGAAAAGCAAACTGTGTTTGAAGGATGTAAGAATCAAATAGATAAGACACCTACTAAGTTCCTAAGATAAATGTATTATCAAAGAAGCTGGGTCAGGAATTCAAAATCCTGTTTTCTTACCTTACTGCATTATCTGAATACAGCAAAAATGCATCAGTACCTAGTGTGGTGATCTTCAACCATGAAATTATTTAATTACCTCATTATTATAACTTTGCTACTGTTATGAATCATACTGTAAATATTAGACATGCAGGATATCTGATATATACTCTCCAAAGGGGTAGTGACCTACTGGTCAAGAACTATTGCTTTAGTTGTACAGGAATACTTTTCAGGAATGTGGGCTTGGTAGCAACTAACTTGCTCATTAAGTACAATATCTTGCTCATCTGCTTCAAGGCTCTTATTTCACTGTGTTCATCCAGACAGATTTGCTTGATCTAAACTAGGCACTGGCTATCTATTACTTGCCTTAGACTGATTCACTCATGCCTTAAAGTCCTCCTAGAGGCCTTTGGAGTGCCACCAATTTAATAAACTCATATTTATATGGTCAATGGATATTCCTAGTGGTGTTTGTGGAAGAAATTCAATACATATTGCCTCTCTTGTCAATTTGATGGGACTATTTTTAGTACATTTGGAACACCTATAGGGTTATATGGAAAGGAAATGTTTTTCAATTTGATTTATTTAGAACTGTTTTTCTGCTTTTCTAATTCTTAAAGGACTTCTCTCACTGGATTACACAGTTCCTTTCAGGTTTTTTTCAAACTACCTGATTCTTTATTTGGGCTAGTCTCCTTATTGCCATATTTTGCAGAAAGAAGAATATAGAAATAACCCCCATTTTAACATTTTGCAGCCCTTTCCCTGAGACTGTTTGGCTTAGGGGACATGTGGTTTTTTTACTGTTTCCCATTGTGTAACATAGACCTAAATCTTTCTACCTCCAGGGTCAACGTTTTTGCTTTTGACTGTTGGATCACTAAGGTACACCATTTCTGATGCCTGTTTTTGTATTAGAGTAATGTCAATAGTTAAACACAAAAAATGCAAAGTATCCGTGCGTAAATTGCACACATTGCATCCTTTGTGTAAGACTCTGAAGCAGGTATTGGGCAGGAAGCTCTTTCATTCATAAGATGAATACCTCTAGTAGTTCCACCATCTTCAGTTTTTCCCTTCAAGATGAATGTGATTGTTTGACCCAAGTTGTAGAATGAAAAAGGAAAGTGCACACATGGGAAGTGTTTAATGCAGTAGACCAAGATGTCACACATTATTTTCACTCATATTTGACAGGACTCATCTTAATCCCATGGTCAAAATACTGCAAAGAAGCCTGGAAAATGCAGAATGTCTGTAATCTTCAGACGGTAAGAAAATGAGTCTGACAAAAAGCTCATCTGTCTCTACTACAGCTGTGTGTGTTTAAGCATACAGACAGCACCATACAGTAGATGGAAGTGTCCAAAACAGGGGTGGAATAGCTCAGCCCATGAGGTGGCTGAGGAAATGGTTGTTGAAAGGCATCAGTTACAGAATGGACCAAGAGCATTCCCATATGTGTGAGCAAACTATGTCAAGGTAAACACAGGAATTGTGGAGAGAGAAGAGATTTCTCAGTGGTAAAAATGACAATATCCTGTCTGTGGGATAGTGATAGGATTTTCCAGCTATTAATAGATTCTAGAGATAAAAAATACTGAAGGTGAAGTATAGTGAAGCTGGGTTGGGATAGAAAGAGACATATTAAGGCTAGTAACTTATTCAGTGGTGTTTGAATAGTATTGGCCAATTAAATTATTGTCTACTTACAATGTTTTTTCTCCTTAAGCCTGTTGCGTCTATTTTAGCAGATGATGTTTTCACTTAGATAGAAGGAAATGCTAGGTGAGAAAGAGATACACAGACTATGAAAAGGAGCCGAATTATGAGTGGACTTTTGTTCCGTTCACTGCGATCACTCAATGCCCGTGTCTGATTTCAGTTTTCTACTGGTGTGTGCATAGTGGTTACTGGTTACTAAGCTTAGCATTGCAGAGGGACTTCCTTGTGAAAGCTAGTTAAAATACAATATCCATCTTGAGATAATTAGAAATCCTAGATAGGTCATCCAAAACTCTACACACACTGAAAACGAGCAGCCAGAGGAGGATTTTAGCTGTCTTCCTCCATCAATCCCCCACCACTTAAGAGAAAGGATATCTCAGTGAGCCTAAAGCTTGCTTTTTAGCTAATGGGCCAGCAAGACATGCCCACCTGTCTCCTCCCCAGAAGGCTAGAGATATTAGCATTCAGAACCGTGCCTGTGAGGGGTTTGAATTCAGGTTCCCATGCTTGCAGAGAAAGCAGGCTTTACCCACTGGAGGGTCTTCACATCTGTGTTCTACTTTTGTTTTTTTAGACAGAATCTCTAACTGTAACCCAGACTGACCTTGAATTCATGGCAGCCTTCCCTCCCTAGCGTCCCAAATCCTAGGATTACAGGGAAGGTCCATCGTACTTGAGGAGAAGAGATAGATGCTTTGCTGCTATTCTAGATGAAGGCAAAGTGGCCTAACCACAAGAAAACTAATCTATCAAGGTGCCATATCAGCTGTGTAGGCACCAGAAAACGGTTCATTTTACATTTTGTGTATTTCTTTATATTTTAGAAAATAGCACACTTCACAGAATGATAATGGACATACAAATAACCTTCCATATTTCTAATATCACAACTGTAATTCTTAACAGTTTATTCATAGTCTGTCTTACAGGATGGCTATTTTCTCAAGTAAATAATATATTTACTACTAGAATTATAACATACATGATTGAAGGAAGACTGACAGTACAGAAAAATAAATAAATAAATAAATAAATAAATAAATAAATAAATGAACAAATGAATGAATAAATAAAAGCTATAAATGCTTCACATTTCAGATTTCAGTTTCCAATCCCAGTGTGTAATCACTTTTGAATGACTATCTTTTTGCTTTTTCTCAAGTTTATTTCAGCCCTCCCCTGTTCCAAAGAACTCTTCCCACTCTGTTGCTCTTTTGACATTGGAGTATGCCATACTCAACAGGAAGAATGCTCCTTCCATTTATTGAGATTTAATTTTTACAACTTTTGAGTTACATTTCTATTTACATGGATATATTTTCTCATATTTAACCATAAATTTATTGTAGATTGACACTATATTTAGACTCTGTGTTTGGAGTACTATTCAGTTCTTTGGTAAAGGCATTTCTTAACTGTGTGGTCTGTGGTATACCTCTTTACTTTCTGGCTTCCTACAATTGCATTCTTCCACTCTATTTTTAATTTCAAGATTGGAGACATGCTTCTTCTACCATCTGGAATCAGAATTATGAAAATAGGATTAATTCTAGGTATTTTTTTCAGATGAAAACTCATTCTACACCTCTACAGTGTTTCTTTTGACAGATTACAAATAGGATTCTTACAGTAGCAACAGTACAGATATGGGAAAAAGATTAAAATGAAGGTGTGATTGATATAGAAATATAATGACAGAATATTAGCCAAAAGAAAATAGAAGTAACAGAACACATTCTGAGTTAGCCATCCTCATTCCACCAGTCTTCAGGTAAAAGAGGCCAAGAAGTGGAGATTTGCATTATTTACTGGGAAGCATGTGTGGTTTGTAAGGTATCTCTCATATTTCTTAAGAATAGCAATTCATTGTATGTCCTATTGACAAACACCAGTTATACGGGAACAGAATTGTCATGGTTTGAATATGCTTGACTCAGGGAGTGGCACTATCTAGAGATGTGGCCTTGTTGAAATAGGTGTGTCACTGTGGATGTGTGCTTTAAGACCCTTGTCCTAGCTTCCTAGAAGCCAGTTTTCCACCAGCAGTCTTCAGATGAAGATGTAGAACTCTCAGCTCCTCCTGCACCATGCCTGCCTGGATGGTGCTATGCTCCCACTTTGATGATAATGGACTGAACCTCTGAACCTGTAAGCCAGCCCTAATTAAATGTTGTTCTTTATAATACTTGCCTTCGTCATGATGTCTGTTCACAGCAGTAAAACCTTAACTAAGATAAGAATGGATGTATCATTACTACTATTTAATTATATATGTATGAATGCCAAGGTAGGTAATAAAATTTTTGCATAATTCTCAGGATTGATGAAATAAAAAAAAAAATAGTTCCCCTGCTCAACAACACACACACCTGATTCCTGGGCCTGGCATTCATATAACCTTCATAGGACAAAGGGCCTCCCCTCCAATTGATGACCAACTAGGCCATCCTCTGCTACATATGCAGCTGGAGCCATTTGTATTCTTTGATTGATTATTTAGTCCCAGGTAGCTCTGGAGGTACTGGTTAGTTCATATTGTTGTTCCTCCCATGGGGGCTGCAAACCCCTTAAGCTTCTTGGGTACTTTCTCTAGCTCCTTCATAGGGAACCCTGTGCTTAGTCCAATAGATGGCTGTGAGCATCCACTTCTGTATTTGTCAGGCATTGGCAGAGCCTCTTAGGAGACACCTATATCAGGCTCCTGTCAGCAAGTCCTTGTTGACATCCACAATAGTGTCTGGGTTTGGTGATTATATATGGGATGGATCCCATGTGGGGCAGTCTCTGGATGGTTATTCCTTCAGTCTCTGCTCCACACTTTGTCTCTGTAACTCCTTCAATGAGTATTTTGTTCCCCCTTCTAAGAAGGACCAAAGTATCCACACTTTGGTCTTCCTTCTTCTTGAGTTTCATGTGTTTTGCAAATTGTATCTTTGGTATTCCAAGCTTCTGGGCTAATATCCACTTATCAGTGAGTGCATATCATGTGTGTTCATTTGTGATTGGGTTACCTTGCTCAGGATGATATCCTCCAGATCCACCCATTTGCCTGTTAGTACAGTGACAAGCAGGTAGATCAATGGAATAGAATTGAAGACCCAGAAATGAGCCCACATACCTATGGTCACTTGATCTTTCACAAAAAAGCTAAAACCATTCAGTGGAAAAAAGATAACATTTTCAACAAATAGTGCTGGTTCAACTGGTGGTTAGCATGTAGAAGAATGCAAATTGATCCATTCTTATTTCCTTGTACAAAGCTCAAGTCTAAGTGGATCAAGGAACTCCATATAAAACCAGAGACTCTGAAACTTTTAGAGGAGAAAGTGGGGAAAAGCCTCGAAGATATAGGCACAGGGGAAAAACTCCTAAACAGAACAGCAATGGCTTGTGCTGTAAGATCAAGAATTGATAAATGGGACCTCATAAAATTGCAAAGCTTCTGTAAGGCAAAGAACATTGTCAATAAGACAAAAAGGCAAACAACCGATTGGGTAAAGTTCTTTACTAATCCTAAATCTGATAGAGGGCTAATATCAATACATACAAAGAAGTCAAGAAGTTAGAATCCAGAGAACCAAATAACCTTATTAAAATATGGGGCACAGAGCTAAACAAAGAAATCTCATCTGAGGAATACCGAATGGCTGAGAAGTACCTAAAGAAATGTTCAACATCCTTAGTCATCAGGGAAATGCAAATCAAAACAACCCCGAGATTCCACCTCATACCAGTCAGAATGGCTAAGATGAAAAACTCAGGTGACAGCGGATGCTGGCAAGGATGTGGAGAAAGAGGAACACTCCTCCATTGCTGGTGAGATTGCAAGCTGGTACAACCACTCTGGAAATCAGTTTGGTTGTTCCTCAGAAAATTAGACATAGTACTACCTGAGTACCCAACTATACCACTCCTGGGCATATAACCAGAAGATGCTCAAACATGTAATAAGGACACATGCTCCACTTGTTCATAACAGCATTATTTATAATAACCATAAGCTGGAAGGAACCCAGTTGTCCCTCAACAGAGGAATGGATATAGAAAATGTGGTACATTTAGACAATGGAGTACTCCTCAGCTACTAAAAACAATGAATTTGTTTTTTTTTTAATAGCTTTTTTTGTTGTTTTGTTTTTTGTTTTTAAAACAGTGTTTCTTTTTTCTCTTTTCTTCTTTCTTTCCTTTTTTTGGAGACAAGGTTTCTACAACTCAGGCTGTCCTTGAATTTGCTGTGAGGCCAAGGATGTCTTTGTTCTTTAATTCCTGATCTTCCTGACTTGTTCTTTTGTCTTCTAGGGTTAATATTGCTGTGATGAAACACCATGAACAAAAGTAACAAGAGGAGGAAAGGGTTTATTTCACTCACAGTTCCATATAAGGATTCATTATCCAAATCAGTGAGAGTAGGAACCCAAGCAGGGCAGGAACCTGGAGGCAGGAGCTGATGCAGGGGCCATGGAGTGGTGCTGCTTACTGGCTTGCTTCCCTAGATTGTTCAGCTGGCTTTCTGATAGAACCCAGGACTACCCACAATGGGCTGGGCCCTTCACCATTAATAACTAATTAAAATTTTCCCTGTAGGCTTGACTATAGCCCCATGTTATGGAAACCTTTTCTTAACTGTGGTTTGCTCCTCTCAGATAATTTTAGCTTATGAGAAGTTGACATAGAAGTATTCAACATATGCCTTTATAATTTCACGAGAGTTGAAATAATAAGCAAGCAACATGCCCAGGTTCTGGGACTTTGAGAGTTGACTCCATGGATGTACATGTACAGCGAGCAGTTTTTGACCATTTGCTTTATCGTCAAACATTTCTTTTATTAGCTTTTGCAAAAGTGCAAAGAGCACAGGTAAGACATTAGAACTACTCTCATGGCTTGTGATAGTAAACTCTGATTTGTCATAGATGCTTCGTGTAACCAGAACTGTGATGTCTATTAGAAAGAATGGATGAAAATTAAATATGAAAACTTAACCAAAGCAACTGTGGACATAATTTAAGTATGAGTAAGCATTCAGATATACAATATGTTTGATGTTCAATATGTATTATATAATTTATACTAATTTGAATGAATAATTTTCCCCAATCTTTTAATATGACTGATGTTTTGTTAGTGTATATTAACAATAAAACTTTGTTATTTCATATGAGATTTCATTAGATACTCCATGTGTGTGTATGTGTGTGTGTGTGTGTGTGTGTGTGTGTACATATCTATCACATATGCTTTCAACTTTAATAGATTTTTGTTTTTATCTCTACCTGGCTACTTCCACATGGACTAACCATGTAAGTCTTCATTTTACACATTCATGCAGTTAGCTGCTCTTCACAGAGTTGAGGGCCTTATTTCTTTGTTACATTTACCCTACCCTTTGATAAAGCCATTATCTTAAAAACCCTCAGGTTTAAGATAATGTTCTTTAAGGCTGTGGGATGTTTAACCTTTATATCATTGGCTAGGGCTGACATAACAAAGAACAACAAACTGGATAGGTTAACATCATTAGACATTTATTTCTCATCATTCTGGAACCCAGAAGACACAGATCAAGACATCAAGATTGGTTATTTCAGAGGCTTCTCCTTTTGACTTGTAAATAGCCATCTTCTCCCTGTGTCTCTCTGGCCTTTACTTATTTATTTTTTTGACCTTTAAAAGTGTTTAGAGTATACTCTTACTCACAAATATTTATTATTTATTATTAACAAATTATATGAAAGTATAGATATATACATATATTTACCATTACATTATTTTATATTATATATACATATTTATAATAACATCCTAAGAAATCAAGATTTGTAAAGAGAGGATGGATGAAGAAATTGTTACAAGCAATGGCTACAGGATAATGTCTCTGGCCAGTGAGTGTCACTGTTTTTTTTTTGTTTGTTTGTTTGTTTTCATTTTCTTTATTTACATTTCAAATGCTATCCCAAAAGTTTCCTATACCCTTCCCCCCACCTCTGCTCCCCTACCCACCCACTCCCACTACTTGGCCCAGGCCTTGTCCTGTGCTGGGTCATATAAAGTTTACAAGACCAAGGG
>NC_034593.1:62237438-62295359 GCF_900095145.1 Mus pahari
CAGTGAGTGCATATCTAGTGACTTCTTTTGTGATTGGCTTACCTCACTAAGGATGATATCCTCCAGATACATTCATATGCCCAAGAGTTTCATAAATTCATTGTTTTTTATAGCTGAGTAGTACTCCATTGTGTAAATGTACCACAGTTTCTGTATCCATTCCTCTATTGAGGGACATCTGGGTTCTTTCCAGCTTCATGGTGGATCGTGGCCAATGCTGAGGAAGTTGCTTTAACTTGATTTCCTAGTTAAAGGTCATGTCTCCGTATACATTTATATTCTGAGGTGCTCTGTGTTAAAACTTCAATACATAGATATTAAAGTCTTAATTCAGCCCACGAAAACCTTTCCAGTATCAGCTACAATTTGTTAGTTACATGTTATAAAACAAACAAACGAACAAAAAAATCCCAACCCAACCCAACCCAACCCAAAATTCTTGATATTTATTATAATTATTTTTACTAAAAATGTTAATAAAACACTTTCTGGTTAGATGTAAGTTTATACCATATCAATTGTAAGAGATTCATACACTTCTGGCTACCTTCACTTCTGAAATTCTGTAATTTCTTTGTCTCTCAGTAAAACTCTTTCCACCTAAACCCCTCCCAGAGTTGACAAACTGTTTTTCTGCTGTTAATTTATGATAATGTAAATTTGGAAAATTACATTTGAAAAAGATGATTACAGCAATTAACCTTTTGTGATTTTTAATAAAGTATATTAATCATTATTCATGCATTATCACAGGAAGATATTTAATAACCTATTTATTTTCTAATATAGTTGGATAAATGTTTATTTATAGCAATTTGTCATATATTTTAATTTACTAAAATTTACCTGACATGATTTATCTGGATTGCAAATTTAAAGGGAAAAATAATGAGAAAGCATTTATAAAACGTTTAATGCTAATTTGAAAGTATTTGTCTCAGTCTTTCCTCACTCTAAAAGCATTTTAGATATTGGCCTCGGTGGTACAGTTATGAATAACAGTTACTTTTTGATTTTTAATAAAAAGTATCAACTACTGTTTGCTGAATTTTCAAGCATGTTTGACGTATTTACATCATTTCATATTTAAAAGAAACATATAATTTGAATATTTTTTTCTTCTGAACCCATGAGAAATCAAGGGTTCATCATGAAGGCAGAAGTGACAGAAGCAAAGGCCCTAGGAGATCATTGTCTTCTGTCTAAGTTAGTCACCTTAACTGTTTTGCTGACACAGAACCATACTCATTACAACTTGCTAAGTAGGAAAAGAGAAAATCTGAGGACATTCCAGTAAGCTGTGGGATGGCACAGAAGGTTGCGGGATTGGTGTATGAAGTGTGTTCAGAGTCCTCACAGAGTTACCAGCTATGTCAGAGATATGTGACCAATGAACTGTATAAGGTGCCCTGACACATTCTCTTCAGGTTCCCTGTTGTGTACTTGAAGTGCATTCAAATAGAAAAGATTGAAAATACACACATAAAGTCTCAGCAACTTTTCCTGTTTGGGGAAGAAAAGGTAAATCTATCATCAGGGAACCCAAAGGGGGCTGGATCTTAAGGAGGCAGCTGCTTCCACTGCAACTGCCTTTAAGATGCAGGGAGCAACCAATGCTTGTGCTCTGCATTCTTTCTGTTTTTATGAAGTCTGGAACCCAACCCCGCGAAGTGGTGCTGCTCACATATAAGGCCCACCTCGATGGACCTAATTTAAAGCCCCTTAGTGATACCCAGATGTTAACCTCATTTAGATAATTTCTCACAGATCTCCCAGAGCCTTGACCCATGGGTGATACTAGGTGCTGTCAAGCTGGCAATCGATATTAACCATCACATTTAGGAAGCAAACATTTCTCAGTCTGCCTTTCTTTTTGTTACTTTTGTGAAATGGAGTTTTATCTAGCTTAGACTGTGCTATGTTACTGAGTCTGCCCTTTGTCTCTTGATCCTCAGACCTCCACCTTCCTGGTTTAAAACTAGACTTATGTGTCTGTACTACATCTGGCCTGCCATCTTAACTTTGTGCCAGGGAATTTGAGGTGAAAGCCTCACAGACACATGGTACAATCACCTTCATCTGAACAATGCTGAGAAAGGAGACTAATGATATTTCATTTGTATCCGGTCAGCATTTAGCATGGAATGACTGCCGTGGGTAAATCTGTCTGTACCTTGAACGAAGAGAACTGTTAATTTTTATGTATTCTCCAGTACTACTATGGTACTTTAAATAACATTAATGTTGAGGAACAGTATAGAAACATCACCTACAGGTCAGTCTCTTGTCCTGGTATTCCTTCTCATTTACTCTGTGGCGAGGAAAGCAGAATCTAGCCTGGAAGATGAAGTTTTCAAAGATGAGTATGATCACTTGATGAGGGAACTCAGGTGTGAATAACACCTGAGGTTGCTGTTAGGGGACTAGGAAGGAAAGGTGGCTGTCAGCAGATGGTTACCCCTGGGAACAGCACTGGCTACACCGTCACATAAATGTCTTGCTCTGCCTAGGGAGAGTTCCTGTTAGGGATGATACTCATCTGTTTTCATAATATACCCTAAACCATTTTATACTTATATGTTATTGCTTTATTTATAATACAAAATATTGTTTATATTCAAATAGAAATAACTTTGGAGTCTGTGATCAAAAGAAATTGTCCACGTTGAGTTGTTTTTTTTCTTTTTTTCTTATTTTGTCTTTCCGATTATGGTTTCCCTTTTTCTCCTGGATCCTTCCCACCTCCCCAGCCATTTAACCCCATGTCTTCTTCCTCTTTCTCTTTAGAAAACAAGTAGTCAGTCAGCTATAACCATGTCTTGGCACTGGCAGCTTTGTCGATGTCAAGAGATGCACAGTTGGGATTCCATTTCCCTCATTATTTGAATACTTCGTTAGGATCACCGTCATAGATTTTAGAGGTGTTTCCTTGTGATAGGTTTTAATACCACCCCTCAAATTCTCCTCAATTCCCCATATTCCCTCCCTCAACCACATCTCCCCTCCACCTCACCTGAAACTCCCGTTCCTGTTTCCCCCACATTCAGTCTACCCATAGAATCTATTCTGTTTACCCTTCTCAAGGAGATTCCTGTGTCCTCAGTCCCTAGTCTCTTTGTGTATACATATTCTCTCTGGGTCTATGGATTGTGGCTTGGTTATTATTTACTTAATGCTTAATATTTATATATAAGGAAACACATACAATATTTATCTTTCTAGGTCTGGGTTACTTCACTCAGGATGATTTTTTTCTAGTTCCATCCATTTTCCTGCAAATTCCATAATGTTATTCTTTTTAGCAGTTGAGTTACATCCCACTGTGTAGATGTACCACATTTTCTTTCTTCATTCTTCCATTGAGAGACTTCTAGGTTGTTTCCAGTTTCTGGCTATGGTGAATAATGCAGCATCGAACATGGTTAAGCATGTGTCTGTTGTGGAAGACAACAAACACACAACTCATTGAGCATGGAGAGGTTGAGCTGGTGGATATAATGGAACGTTAAGCTTTATGTCTTAGTGTCTTTGGTATAGGAAGGTACTCTGCAGGCTACCCAAAGGGAAATGTAAAACCAACTCAGACACTAACCCTTTATCTACAATTTGTCCTACCCACAAAATATGCAGGCCAATGGTGGCACAAAGCTTGTAGTAACTAACCAATGTCTGATTTGACTTAAGCCTTATTCTGTGACATGCAATCTATACCAGACACTGCTTGGGTGATCAAGAACCAGGGACTAGATAGCCCAGACACCTGTGATAAAAGCAAATACTATTGATCTAAACAAAAAAGTGATGGTAAAACGAATCCTATAATTTCTACTATACTCATAGATCAGTGCCTCATTCAGGCATCAGAGAAGCTTCCTCTTACAGCAGATGGGAACAAATACAAAGACTCACAGACAGAGATTTTATAGACACCCCCCCACCCCCCCCACCCCCCACAAAGAGGCAGGAAAGATTGGATATGTCCATCAAATCTCCCTCCTCAGGAAACCACACTGAGGAGGAGGTAGAGATAGAGAGAGTATAAAAGCCAGATGAGATGGAAGACCCCAAGAAACCAAGATGCTCTAAATCAACTGATTAAAGCTTACATGAACTCAGACATTGATACAGCATGAACAGGGCCTGCATGGGTCCGCACCAGGTCCTCTGTTACATATTATAGGTTTCAGTTTAGCATATTTTTGGAACTCCTTTTGTCCTTGTGTTTTCTCTTAGATACCCTTTCTTCTGTTGATTTGTTTTACTCAATTTAATGATTTTTGTTTATGTTTATATATATATATATTTTTTTTTCAGTTAACTCTAGTTGTTATCTCATAAAAGCCTGTTCTTTTCTAATGATAGAAAGAAAGTTTACCTAGATGGGAGGAGTGGGCAGAAACTGGGAGCAGTAGTGGGAGGGGAAACTGTAGTAAGGATATGTTATATGAGAAAATAGTCAATTTTTAAAAGGGGGGGACAACTAGTCATAAAAAATAATAAAAAGCAAAAGAAACAGACACAGATACACAAACACACAGACACAGACACACACGGAGACACACACAGACACAGACACAGACACAGACACAGACAGACACACACACACACAAGCACGCACAGGTCTCCCCCACACCCATAAAAAAATACAAAATGAGAAATTATAACATACAAGCAAAAGACCAGTAAGAACTGTGATCAGAACATAGTGTATAAACATTTATTTTCAATAAGACTCTGTTTTTCTGGTTTTCTTTATATTGTTCAAGTTTAGAACCTTGTCCTTAATAACTCTTATTTACTAATAATTTTCAAGTGTTAAAAAGTCATCTCTGTTTTTTAATCTTATTGTACCTTGGCATTAATTATAAATTATTTTCTTAGTTCGGTATTTTGTTTAACCAATATAAAGGTTAGTATTTTCTATCATAGGAAAAGATGAGCTTTCTTTCCACATAATGCATTCCTGCAAAATATCTCTTCCACTCTCTCTCTCTATGTGGATTATTTTCAGGTATGGTTGGTATGAGGATCTTCAATCTTTGGCATCTCAATGCAGGAAAAGTGGGCTATCTTTTCCTTAGTAATGTTTTATTTATTAAGCATTATAACAAGCAAGAAGTGTCAAAAGTTAACTAAGACTTGTTTATTCACATGAGTATATATATGTATATGCATATATATGCAACAGAAAATAGTAAAGAAATTGCTCTTACCTATCTTCTTGCATATATGTGTAAATTAAACAGTTACCAAGAAGTTGCACAGTTTTTCATTAAAAGGTTACCTAATGCATTATAAATTATATTTGGGCTCATATAACTATCAAATAACTAAAATTGCTATAAAAATTACACACCTTCTCTTTTTTAATACTACAATTAATACCCGATGTATATGGCATTGACTATTAAAGTATGTATACCCTCATCTATCACATAGAGTTTATTTGTGACCTCTTTTGGTTCATTTACTATAACATATTAGTTCCTTCTTAGTAAAATCGCCTGAGTAGGAACAGCAAGGTGGCTTACTGGGTAGAAGCACTTTCCATGCAAGTCTGATGATATGAGTTCCATTCCAGATGTAGGGAACAAGAAAGGCCTGACTCTCTAAAGTTATCCTCTAAACTCCACACATGTGATGTGGTAACACATTATGCAGATACACAAAATAATAATAAACAAAATAAAAAACAAAAAACCTAACAGCAACGAATCACAAAATTTACAGCATTTTCTCGACAGTTGGAGTTCCAAACACTGGAAATTTTTTTGGCTTATAAAACACAGAAATTTGTTCTTCTGATCCATATGCTACTAACATGGAGGAATACAGGCACAGAACTTGTCTTCCTTAGAAACAGGTTTCTTCTTTTTGCATCCTGTTGATGGGGAACAAGAGGAACAAGAAAATTTTCTCATGTACCATTTAAAGGTGTTAATCCAGTTCATAAGGTTTAAACTTTATGGCCCAAATCATCTTCTAGATGTCCCAGTATGCCAGTACCATGACACACTGTGAAGGGACGCTAAGGTTCCAACATAGGAGATGGGGAGGGGAGACATATTTGTCCTGTAGCATCATCTTAACCATTTTAAAAATTATTTTTAATTTTTTGAGAGTATAATATGATAACATCATTTCCCCTTTCCTTTCTTCTCTCCAAACTCTCTTAATACCTTTTCTGCTTTCTTTCAAATTTGTGGCTTTCTTTCTATCATTTAATAATATTTAGTTTCATTAAATATAAACATATATATATGTATATATGAGGAAATATATTTCCTACCACATGCCTTAGTTGTCTATTGTTTCTTGTATAAAGTTAAGTTTATAGTTCATTAGTGCTAAGTGTATCCACATTGTCAGGCAAAAGATTTCCAGTGCATTTTCTCTTAGCAAATCCAGAAGTCTAAGTGATTCCATATTTCCTATAGTTGGCCCCCAGGGACTATGGTCTCCATTTCGCAGGAATTAACCTACTCAGAATACCATATAAAATTACTATCATGTGTCTGTCTTTTTGTGACTGATGAGTACATTATGTGAAATGGAATCCATGGCACAGGATGTGACCTGATATTCTTACTTTTAAAGGCTGAATTATATTCTATAATGTGCATATGCCACATTTTGCTTACCTATGCTTTTATCTATGGATCCTTGGTTAACTTTCCCCTCTTGGATATTACAGCTAGTGCTGCTGTAAGCATGAATATGTAATTATCTCCTCAGCGCTCTGTTCTTACCTTATTCAGACATGCCTAGGAATGTGATTGCTACAATGCATGGAAGTTTTATTTTACACCTTTTGAGAAAACACCATACTGTTTCCTGTAGTGTTTACACTATTTAGGATTCCTACTAGTAATGTATGTGGATTTCAATTTCTGTGTATTCTAGCCACCACCTGCTATTTTTGGTTGTTATATATACTCACAAATTGGTATTTAAAGCATGATCCCTCTTTCTGCAGGGGTTTTCAAAAAGGTAACACACGTAATATTCTATATGAAATATCTCAGTATCAGAGAGTTAATTCCTGAGTGAAAAGACAGTGTTTTTAATGTCTAGATAATGTTTAATGCTCTGCTACTATCTGGCAGACTAGGACATCATAGGTATTTGTTCTAGTTCAGTTTGTTTCACTGTTATAAAAACCATGTCCACGAGCAACTTGTGGAGGAAAGGGTTTATGTCATCTTATGCTAACAGAACACAGTAAAGGGAAGGGCACATCTAGGGAAGTCAGGGCAAGAACTCAAGCAGCAGTCATAAAAGAACCCCATTGACTGACTCACTCAGACAGCTTTCTTATACAGCTCAGGAATATCTGCCTACGGGATGGTACTGCCCACACTGAACTGTAATAAAGATAATAGCCCATGGAAACCTAATGTCTTAGTTTATATCACCAGGAGGAAACCAAGACCAGGGTAACATTAAAAAAAGCATTTATTTGGGGACTACACTTTCAGAAGGTTAGAATCCATGCCCATCATGGTGGGGAGCGTGGTGAGGAGCATGACAAGAAGCAGGTAGGCATGATGCTGGGGCTGTAGCTGAGAGTTGCATCTTGATCCCTGGGCATGAGGCAAAGAAACACTGGGAATGGCACAAGTGTTTTGAAACCTCAAAGCAAACCCTCAGTTACATTCCTCGTCCAACAATGCGACATTTCTTAACTCTCTTCAAACCATTCCACTACTGGGATATGGGGACCAGTATCTTTTTAAAATATTGGTTTTTTTTCCCACACAATATATTCTGGCTATGGTTCCTTCTGCCCAAATCCTCTCATATCCATCCCACCCACCAAAATCTACATCCTCCTTTGTTTTATCTCATTAGAAAACAAATAGGCATCTAAAAATAACAACAACAAAAACTCACAACCAAATAGAAAAACAACCAAAATAAATAAATAAATAAATAAATAAATAAAACCACCCCCCAAAAGCACAAGAAATACATATAGACACACACATGGGCAAACACAAAATTTCCATAAAAACACAAACCCAGAAACCATAGTATGTAAGGAAATGGTAAGAAAATAAAGAGTTGAAAATAGCTTCTGGACTCATATGTACATTGATCCTGCTATGTTTAGAAAGCCTTGTTTGCTTGCTGTTATGCATCCCTATCTCTCTTACAATCTTTCTCTCTCTTCTTCAACAGGGCTCCCTGAGCCATGAGGTGAGGGGATTAATGGAGACAGCTCATTTAGGACTGAGTGTTCTGAGGTCTTTCACTCTCTGCATCTTGCCCTGCTGTGGGTCTTTGTGTTTGTTTCCATCTACTATGGGAGCAAGGAGCTGTTAATAGCCAAGGAAGACACTGATCTGTGAGTATAGGCAGTCATCGTCATAATATAGCCATATAGTATGTAATATATATTATATAGCCAGTCATATACTATAGTCAGAATGTCACCAGGAGTAACTTTGTTACTGCGTTTTTCACTATAACAGTAGTATTTGGTTTCTGATCACTCTGGTCTCAGGTTCTTGGCCACCTGCAAAGTGCCAGGGATAAGTTCTAACTCATAATGTGGGCCTTAAATTCAGATCTTGGTTGGATAGTCCCACAAGTCTTGTGCCACCATTGCACTAGCACATCTTGCAGGTATGTTACCATGGTAGCTCACGGTGTTTGTAGCTAGTTTGGTGTTTACCTCTCCATTTTTACATTTCAGTACACAAAACATTTGTCCTTGGGGATGAAGACTTTTGGTAGGAGCCAGCTCAACCTTTCCAAATTCAGTGAGTTGTGTACATATTGTTTGGAACAATGCGCTTTTACTCTCAATTTGTGGAGAGCAGCCTCTCATTCAAATGGATTTAGCCCAACTTCAAAACTCCTCATAGTTTTTCAAGTCTCAACATTGTTTAGAATCTCTTCTGAGACTCAAGGTAATCTATTAATTATAAGCCCCTATAAAATAACAAAAAAAAAAAAAAAAAAAAAAAAAAAAAAAAGAAGGAAATCACATGCTTCCAATGTACAAAGGTACNTTCTGAGACTCAAGGTAATCTATTAATTATAAGCACAGAAAAAATAACAAAAAAAAAAAAAAAAAAAAAAAAAAAAAAAAAAAGGAAATCACATGCTTCCAATGTACAAAGGTACACAACACCATTTCAAAAGGAAGGATGACATCATAGTGATGACATACTGGACCAGAGAAAGATGGGAACCCAGCAGGAAGAATTCCAATTCCTGTAGCCCTGTGTCAGATTTTAAAGGGCTCAAATGGCTCAATACTTCCAACTTGGCTGACAGCAACACACTTTCTTTCTTGGGCTGGTTCCACTCCTGTGTGGAGCTCTCTCTGGCAGATGTGTCTAGGCGCTGGCTTCTCTAGCATCGTGAGGTCTCCAACCCAACCCAGGCTTCACTTTCACAGCTTCATATACCAGCCTCTCCGGGCTTTCATGCTGGGACTCCCTTGCCACACTCCTTACTTTACTGGCTTTCCTTTTCTGAGTAGGAAGATTTTACAACCCTTTTACTCATGTATCCTTCCTGACTCTAAAGCCAGCTTCACTTAGGCCACACTGCCAAGGTCTAGGTACCACCTTTAGATTCACCCTGGTCCTGCTGAATCTCGTGTTTAATAAGCTTTCCTTTGTTGTTGCGTTTTAGAAGTGTAAAGTTTCTCAGGCCTTCCTTTTTCACAAGGTTGAATCTTAGGTGGGGTTATGCCCATTTTGATTCAGACATGATGCTGGAGAACTGTGATCTTGATCCACAAGTATGGGGGGGGGAAGGGAGAGAGAAAAAGAGAGGGAGGGAGGGGGAGAGGGAAAGAAGAAGGAGGAGGAGAAGGAGGGGGTGTCAAGGAGGAGAGAGCATGCTTTAGAAAGTCTTTTCCAAACCAAAGACAGTTGGTGAGTTGGGAAGGGTAAACCTGACACATTTTCCTCTCAGAGGTAACTCTTTACCATGAAATAAATAGTCAAGGCTGCTCATTCTGACCTGTTTCCTTTGTGTTTCTAGGACTTCTTTGTTCAATGTGGGGGAAAAGAAGAAAAGAAAACTTTAACACTTGTGATTAATGACTGCACTGTGTGAAGTTACACAGCATAATTTATGGGGAGGCTTATCATGCAAGCACCTCAAGGCTTTTGTAATGAAGTAAAAACCATGTAAACACTGAACTTACTCTAAGCCGAAGCTGCAATGCTTGGTTCTGTGTTGGCCAGAGCGGGATTACATGTGTCCTCATCACCCAAATAGAAATTTTCATTCAATTCACAATTTCTATCCCCAGCATATTCCTTGCCCATTACTTTCAGTTTTCATCTCTGTCTTGGACTTTCCTTATTCTTATACCATTAAAGTTATATGCTCGTACCTTTCAAAGTTTTCAACATCTTATAATCGAACAAATACCCTGGACCTGTAGGTACATAACTTTGATGGTAAGTGACTTTTACTTATTTTTCATTTTTGTTAGTTAAAGTATTTGCAAGTGTACAAGGAAAAATTATATACCACATGCTTTATATTATTTATGTTTATATGATTATATGTTTTCTATTATTTCATGTATTCAAATATAATCATAACCTTGTTTTCACATTTTGGATTTGTTCATACTTTAAAACCTCACACTAATTTTATCTTTGCATCCTCAAAAATATTTTGCGAAGAATGAAGGACAAGTATTTTTGCAGATCCATTTACAGATAAGGAAAACAATTCAATGACCTATCAAATGTCATTCAGGGCAAGGGTAGAGCATAGCTGGGGTGATATGTTCTCACCCCTCACATGTGCACCATATGTGTTTAGAGCACACATGTGTGCCTACAAGCCTTGTGAAGATGTTACTGATTCAGGGTAAAAGTCTCTATTCATGTTCACAGAAAAAAAATATGATATATATATATATCAATATATATATTATATATAATATATATGATATATATATGATATATATATCATATATATATTATATATATATAATATCATATATATATATATATATATATATATGATGTTGTGTAATATGTATGTGAGTGTATGCTTGATAGTTATCTACCATTTCTTTGTTTTGTAACACAAGCTACAAATCTCAGAAAAGTCTGAACTCCTGGTAACTGATGTTTATCAGAAAGGAAAGCAGAGCGAAAATAATTAATGGATGATTAATTAGTTAAGGAGCACAGGCACTAAGCAAAGAGCCACAGACAGTCCCCAAGGTCATGAAGAAATGCAAGCTGCCAAAGGTGTAGACAGAATATTTGAGAAAAGTAGAAACATCCAAAGGAACTAAGATGTTTTTAAAGATGGCACCTCCAGCAGGTGTATAAAAAGAGGCAAGCAGGCTTCTTGTGTATCTGTGCAATTATTAAGCCTGAAACAATACTGTGGCAAATATGAACAGATTAATGTAAAACTGGATGATGTGAGACACACTAAAGAGATGTTTGCTAAGTTCCTGGAGCCAAAGAGCACAATGACTCAGGTCTTCCAAGCATTTAAACCATGGGTACACAGGGCAAATGTAGGTGGAAGTTGTCACCTGCTCTTGAGTTTGATAGCCCTAGTGACTGGTTTCATAAACACTGCCTGTCTTTATCAAGTAGTGTTTGAAAGTACAGCTAGTGAGGCAAGTATATCGCTAATTACAGAGTATGAGTTCAGTCAATCTTAACCTAACATTTATATGTCTGTGTAACATTTAAAAGTTTCTCCGGGTGTTACATGTCTAGTGTTTCGAAACAAGGTCTCACCTTGTGTGTCACTCAGACGTGTGACTCAGTGTTTCATTTGGGCTGGTGGTCGTAGACTCATAGCAGTCCTCCTGCCTCTGCCTCTCAAATGCTGGAATTACAGGTGTTAGACACTATATCTGGTGCCAAGCAATCTTTTTTTAAAAAGACATATGACTTGGGTAAAAATCTTACCTGATGGTTGCAGTACAAACTTGAGTGTAACAAGTGGGATTAGAAACATGGCATGCTGCCTTAACCAGGTTTCAATTTTGAGGACTATTTTGAGTGCAGCTCAGGACAAAGCTGCTGAGTCATAACCTGGTGTAGAGACTCACAATCTCCACATTCTTTTCCAGTTAAACGCTGCTCCAGACCCCTTGTTTCCGTCTCACTGGAAACAGAGATCCCCTGTGCATTACCCTAAAGCCTCTCATAACATGTCTGCTTGCATTTATTAATTTCTTGCGTCTTTTCTTCACAAGTTCCTGCTTCCAAGCCATTAATCATTTTCACGATTCTCTGGAATCTCTCCGTACTCAGTCAGTCATAGTGCCCAAAATAGACTCATTAGCGAGTGCTTGACCAGTGCCAAGTCTAATGAGATGACATTTTCATCTGCGCATGTGAGACTGATGATTAATAAAAAAAAAAAAAAAAGTGATACAAAAAAGTGCCGTGGTGTCGGACATCAGGGAATGCCTGCTGTGCAGTCTGAACACGGGCTAAAAATAAGCTTGTAAGCTGAAACTGTGTGAAAAGTGTGTGCAGATACCCAAACTTTAAGGTTCCAGATGACACTAGTTACCTATGGGTTCCTGCTAACACACACACACACACACACACACACACACACACACACACACACATTACCACCATATCACCACCACCACCACCACCACCACTACCATTAATCACACACCACCACCATCAGCACCAGCACAATAATCATTGCTTCCATTTCTTGATTCTCTGTTTTGGGGGGTAATATGCTGTCTTCGTTCTGGAGAATGCCACACATGGATACAATGGAATACACCTATTTGTATATTATTTATGTAGAGGTCATAGCTGATACCTTTCTAACTTTCTCTGTATCTCCTTCAGTGTGTCTGTCTTCTAGCTTCATGTTTTTTTTTGTTTTTATAACCCACGAAATCCAGTTAATTTAGCTCATATATGCAAGGGGGAAAGGTCTACACAGCCACTAACATATCATCAAATAAGAATGATTCTCCCTTACCCCCAAACTACCAATTGCTAATAGTTTTTCAGTGTGAGTAGTGGTCTCCAGATCATTTGCCTTATCTGTGCTTGAATTTTGGCTAGCTTGATCTTGTAAAGGTCTTTTGCAGATAATCACAGCTACTGTGATTTCACGAACATGATAGCCATGTGCAGAAGACAACAGTTCACATCCCTCCTTGCCATCCTCTGGCTCTTACGTTTTTTTTTTTTTTTTTTTTTTCTTCTTCCTGTTCTGCAATACTCCCTGGGTCTTGGTGCAGGGAAGCCTGATACAGAGTTCTATTCAGATCTGAGCACCCAGTCTCTGACTCTTAACACTTCTGCATTTCTCTACTAGCTGTTGGATATTGCATAAAGAGGCTTCTGTGACCGTGACCAGGGCTGAGAGAAGCCTAGATGTATGAGACTAAATATAAATATTGTAAATTTTTAGAATTCTCTTTGAGAGCATTTATCAAAAAATACAATAGTACTATCTTAGGGCCTATGACCTTCCCAACTGTGGGCTTATAACAGTACCAGGTTTGAAGTTGCCTCCTATAGAGCAGGCTTAAGGTCAATCAGAAAGTGGTCAGTTACCACCTTGATACTGACTGATATTTAAATGTCAGCAATAGGGTCTTACCATGTAAGTATTGTGGGTAATGAAGTGCAAGGGCAATGGCTGTGTTGTCTTGTAGACCCCTGGAGCCTTCCTGACTGGTACTGTGATTTTTATTTGTTATCTCGTGTCTTCTGGGAGTGCTGTTGTTTACCCATACAGGGTAATTTTTTTTTCAGACTTTTAAAATGTTGTTTTGAAGGACTAGTGGGATTTCATAAGGCTTTGCTCTCCTTCCTTTCTTCTCCCCGGTCTCCATTTAGTCTGTTAACCCACACTATATCCCCCTTTCTTGTGTTTCACATGTATTAAAGTCATCCCCTCAATGGTTACTTTTAAGTTGGGTTGTGAGAGAGTAGGTTCCATGTGGGTTTTCATATACCCTTCTTTGAGTGAGCTCTCCCTCAGTCATTTGGCTTTTTCCATATTCCAGTATCCTCCCTGTGTAAGTCTTTGCACTTACCAGTATGTTCCACTAGTGTTCCACCTCCCTACCTTCATTTTACCTAAAACATACTACCTTTCTTACCTTAATGTGACCCCCCAAGAGCCCCTTTCTCATTTCCTGACTTGTGGTTGTGTTCCAAGCTAGACACACAAAACAAAAGATTTGCAGCTAAGACCAAAAATGACAGAGTGTAAGGCATCGTCTTCCTGGGCTTGAGTTACCTGACTTGGTATAAACACCCTGCTCCCAACCCCAGTTCCATCCACTTACCTGTAAATTCCATGATTTAAGTTAATTCTCCTTTAAAGCTCAATGATGCTTCATTGTGTAGATGTAGCACATTTTCTCTTTTATCCATCTACTGATAGACAGCTATGTATGATTCCCTTCCCTATCTATTATGAACAGTGCAGCAAGGAACATGATGTACTAATGCTTCTGTAGTAGGATATAAAGTCTGGTGGCCGTATGCCAGACGTGGGACAGCTGGGTCACATGGAAGTTGTTTCTAGTTTACTGAGAAACTTCCAGATGTGTTTCCAAAGTGGCTACACTAGTTTATACTCATACCCAGTGTATAAGAGGCCCCTTTCACCTTATCATGTCAGCGTTTGTGCATTCCTGACAATGGACACTCTGATTGGGGTGAGATGGAATCTTCAAGTAGCTTTAATTTGCATTTCCCTGATGCCTGAGGATGTTGAATGCTTTTAAAAAGAGTTTCCTGCTCATTTGCATTTCTTCTATAAAGAATTTTCTGTTCAGTTCCATGGCCCACTTTAAATTTTGAGTTATTTTCTTTCCTTTTTATTTTTTTATAATTTTAATTTCCATTGAAAAATATTTCTTCATGTAATATGCTCTGATTACATTTTCCCCTTTCCCAACCCTTCCCAGATCTGCCTCACATTTCCAAGCCCCACCCCCATTCAAACCCTTTGTTTCTCTTATTAGAAAAAGGGAAATAGACAATTCACAACAAACAGAATATAATAAAAGAGAAAAAGGAGCCAACATAAAAGCACATGAAATGCATACAGATACAGACAGACAGACACCCCCCACACACAACTGTGTGTAAAGAAGATCCATAAAACTACACTACATATTCAAAAGACCTGTAAAGTTAAAAATAAAAAGAAGGCCTAGATAAATTTGATTTGTGTTGGTCATCTATAGCCATCTACTGCTGGGCATGGGGGCTAACTACTCTTAAATGTGATTTGTATATTCAGTGAGACTCCATTGCAGAAAATTAATTTCCTTTCTGAGTGGTTATCAATTGGGGACAGCTTCTGGACTAGGGATGGGGACTTATGTCCACTTGCCCCCTCAGCTCTGGCACTCCATCTAGTTTAGATCCGTGTAAATCCTGTGCACGCTGACTAACTTTTTAGATTTCAAATCACGATCAAGGAATGGAATCCAAATTCAGGCCGCAAACTCTAATTCTACAACCAGTCTCTTCACAGGTGCGCCAGCTTTTCTGTGTCTAAAAGGCTTTGACTCTGCGATGCCTTCCTTCCCCACTGGCTCTTACTTTCTGCCTTCTCTCCAAAAAAAAATCACCTGAGCCCCAAGGGAAGGGATTTGATGGAGACATCACATTCAGTTTCTTGAGTTCTTTAAATATTTTAGTTTTTTTTTTTTCTGTTAATGTGCTGCCTGTTTACCTACTTCATGGGTTTCTTTGGCATATAAAAGGATTTTAAGGTCATGAATATAAAAGTCTGGACTTGGCTTGTGAGTAGAGGGATAACACCAGGCATTTGAGAGAAAGCACTGATGTCAAGTACAGAGGCTAAGGCAGACCGTGTGCCATGAGATTTTAGAAAGGAATTTGTAGACTAAGCAGAGGACCTCACCTGGTCAAGAGAATGGGTGCGGTATCAGATTTTGAGGACTGAATTCCGATTCCATTCTTGTTGGTGATTTTATTTTATTTTTTTATTTTATTTTTTTTATTTACATTTCAAATGCTATCCCGAAAGTTCCCTATACCCTCCCCCCGCCCCTGCTCCCCTACCCACCCACTCCCACTTCTTGGCCCAGGCCTTCCCCTGTGCTGGGTCATATAAAGTTTGCAAGACCAAGGGGCCTCTTCCCAATGATGGCCGACTAGGCCATCTTCTGCTACATATGCAGCTGGAGACATGAGCTCAGGGGGTACTGGTTAGCTCATATTGTTGTTCCACCTATAGGAGTTGCATCCCCCTTCAGCTCCTTGGGTACTTTCTCTAGCTCCTCCATTGGGGGCCCTGTGATCCATCCAATAGCTTACTGTGAGCATCCACTTTGGTATTTGCCAGGCACTGGCATAGCCTCACAAGAGGCCTCTATATCAGGGTCCCTTCAGCAGAATCTTGCTGGCATGTGCAGTAGTATCTGGGTTTGGTGGCTGAACACTCCAGAATTTATCCCCCTCCCAGTCCACCCTCTGACTGTTCCATATCTTATACCTCCTCCCCCATCTCCAAGAGGATGGCCCCCCACCAGACTTCCCCACTCCCTGGGGCCTCCAGTCTCTTGAAGTTTAGGTACATCTTCTCTGAATGAACCCAGACCCAGCATTCCTCTGTTCTGTATGTGCTGGGGGCATCATATCATCTAGTGTATGCTGCCTGATTGGTGGTCCAGTCTGAGAGATCTTGTGGGTCCAAGTTAATTGAGACTGCTGGTTCTCCTACAGAGTCATCCTCCTCCTTAGCTTCTTCCAGCTTTCCCTAATTCAACCATAAGGGTCAGCAGCTTCTGTCCATTGGTTGGGTGTAAATATTTGCATCTGACTTTTTCAGTTGATTGCTGGGTCTTTTGGAGGGCAGTCATGATAGGTCCACTTTTGGGAGTGTTCCATAACCTCAGTAATAGTGTCAGGCCTTGGGGTCTCACCTTGAGCTGGGTCTCATTTTGGGTCTGTTACTGGACCTTCTTTTCCTCAGGCTCTTCCCCATTTTTGTCCCTGCAGCTCTTTCAGAGAGGAACAATAATGAGTCAGAGTTTTTTGATTGTGGGATGACAACCTCATCCCTCTGCTGGAGGTGGTCTCTACAAGTTTCTGCTCCCCACTGGAGGGCATTTCATCTAAGATTCCTCCATTTGAGTCCTGAGAGGCTCTCATCTCCCCCATCTCTGGTACATTTTGGAAGGTCCCCCAGATCTTCTGCATCCCAAGGCCGCCTGTTTACATTCTTTCTGCTGGGCTTCAGGGCTTCAGTCTTTTCCCCCTACCCAATACCTGATCATGTTCCCCTCTTCCCCTCCCTGTCCTCTTTCTTACCCAGGTCCCTCCCTCCCTCCCCACTTGTTGATGATTTTAAATCTAACAACTTACTCAGGTGCATAGCAGAGATTCTTCATCTGCAAATGAGTCTTATGGCGATGCATATAGGTCTCAGAGTTTACGAATATATGAATCATAATTTATTTTACATTTTAAAACTATTTTCCAAAACATTTATTGATTGTGAAAGGGTAATTTCTATCATTATTTTTCTGGTATTATTGGGATAGATGGAAGACGCTTGGTAGTTGTCCAAGAAGAGTGCACATTTCTGACCAACATCATTGTCCATTCTGACTGCCACTGATCCCTATCTTAAGCTCCCATAAACACACCGACTATGCATGTTTATCGGATAGTGGAAGTGACAGAGGTGTATAAAAGTGAACAATGCATTCACTCTCCAATGGTTTGATGAGCTGGTTGTTCTCTCAGCGAGAACTAGCATGACTTTAACCACATCTCCCTTGAAGTCATTTAATTTCTATCAGAAGCTAACTGCAAAGTAGAATATCCATGACTATTTGAAATCCCAAGGTTGCAACAGCTACCTTTTACTGGAAGAACACAGGTTCAATTACTTTAAATATGGATATTTGGGAAGAAGATACTTGCCCCTTCTGCTCTACAACGATTATCTTTCAAATTAGTATGATATGGCCAGATCAGATATTCATGAATTGGCCAAAGGTGCTCTCAGCTAATATTGCCTGTGTTTATTTTTAGGTCTTAACATTTAAAATGGTATTTTCTGTTTCATTTAAAAGTCATAGTGAGAAGGAAACAGGCCAGCTGCAAATGAGTGTAGGCTGTATGACTTCTCATGTATGATTTCTAGAAAATGCAAGCCAATCTATAATGCTAAAAGCAAGTCAGAGGTTACCTGGGGCTAGAGACCAGGATGGAAGTGCCAATGGCCACGGGAGACCTCTGGGTATGACGGGAATTAACCATGGCTCCATAGCTCTTGTCGTTTCCTAGTGTACTGCTCTCAAGCAGGGCTCACTCACTTGTGCAACCTTAGTAGATGCCACTCAGAAAAATAGAAATTAAATCTCAACAAAGGTGACTTAAATCATAAGTAAGTCACAGGAAAATCTTTAGAATGTCATAAAAATATAACTGGGACTGAGAGATGAGCCAGAAGTCAGGTTTTCAGCTGAAGATCAAATCTGGATCAACTACAGAACACACAAAAATACATTTTTACTGGCACTTATTACACTAAAAGTAACACTTTAAACAGGACTGTAGAACAAGGATGCATCTAAGACAGTAAGTAAATCTGTATTGCCATAAACCTGACACTCAGGGAAATAAGCTAGAAGATGCAGATAGGTCCAGCTACCTGTCTCTACAGAAATGAAAGAGCCGCTGCACACAGGCTTGTCAGCAACGTTGCAGTTACTGATGCTTTGACCTAAAAAATTTTATGAAATCAGATGCTTAAAACTCTCCTCAAAACTCTTAATGGTTTCAGCATAAAGGGTACTTACTGAGGATTTTTCTTGTACTTCATAAAAAGCCCCCATATGATATCAGAATTTTAGAGGTCACATTATAATCAATTATGCCACAGCACACTGGCACACATGAAAGGGTCACAGAGGAGATTTTATGCCCCTTATAAAACTCCAGCACAGGTTTACAACATACTATTGCACTTGCTATGGTTTACCAGAAGCCAGGCAAAGTAATCAAATTCACTGGATTACCATCGAATTATTTTCCCCACTGAAGGAGTATGATTTGCTTCATGAACTCAAGCCTCGATTGCAATCATATTTCTTTGCCCTTCTTCAACTTAGTGGTACAATTTCCCATGTACCTAACAATTATAAATCTGGTGTCTTACATGAAATCTCTTTCCCCTCCTTAAATGTTTACAGCAACAATCATGATCAGGTGGTGGGTGTCCAGGAAAGACTGTGGTCCCTGTGAGAGCACTGCTGCCAACGTGTCCCGCTGCTGCTCTGTCTCACCTAGCTGTACAACTTGCCACTGTTCAACTGTGCAACTTGCCACTGTCCAGCTGTGCAACTTGGCATGGTGTTTTTCCAGTCCAGCTGAAACGTGGTTCTAGTTAACCCTTCAGGTCTCTCCTTGGAACTGACACTGCCATGTCTGGGCATTGCTTTCCAAAGATCATGCTTGTGCCCCATAGTAGATGAGTCTTCAATAGACTTTAGCGGTCAGACACACTTCTTGCCAAATGATGCTACTGTTTCTCACTGTAGTTTTGGTTTGGTTTGGTTTGCTTTTTGGAACTTAGAAGCATGAACCTAGAATTTCCCTTGAGTTAATGGTATGAGAACTTATTTCCATTCTCTGAATCTCACTCCACTCCCCCTCTCTGGTGGTGAAAGGCGCTCAGGGAAGCACTAGTTCAGGCTCTGAGCTTTTATAGGTTCACATCTTAGGTAAGAAGAGGTTAAGACAATCATTCCTTTGCTTAAAACCGGTGTGTGTGTGTGTGTGTGTGTGTGTGTGTGTGTGTGTGTGTGTGTGTGTGTGTGTGNGTGTGTGTGTGTGTGTGTGTGTGTGTGTGTGTGTGTGTGTGTGTGCGTGTGTATGTATGTATGTATGTGTATGTGTTTATGTGTGTATGGAGTGTATATGTATAGGCATTGGCACCATGGTTTGTATGCAGAGGTCCTGGGACAGCTCCGTAATCTGTTCTCTGTCTGCCTTTGCACAGGTTCTGGAGGCTGGACTCAGGTTGCCAGCTTTGTGCAGAAATTACTTTTGCCCACTGAACCATTTTAAAGGCCCCTGCTTTTTTCTTTCCAAAGGGCTAATCCAGAGAAGTGATTCAGTGGTGATTCCGAGACCATCCGACTGTTACAGCTAGGATAGTGTAATGCAGTGGCTCAAGCTACAGAGAGCAGTTCTCAGAGCTCTGGAGGCTGGGAGTCAGAGACCAAAGGAGCCTGCAGGTTTGGATCCTCCAGAGTGCTGTGTGTCCAGTTTGTGGGAGGTTGCCCATTCCCTGGGTCCTCATTAGGTGGAAAGCAATTTCTCCTGTCCTGTCCTTTTTCTCTAAGGGCAGCAGCCCTAATTTGAGAATTACACTTTATGCAAACTTGATCACTACACAAAGGCCTTTCATGACACCATCACATTTATCACATGGGAGGTTGGAGCTTTGACATGCTATCTTTGAGGAGAGTGAACCACAGTCCACTTTGTAGCACCATCTCCTATCCAGAGTGTTGCATGGTAGAAATCACAGGACAGTACAATGGTAAAACACATTTTACCAAACTCCAATCACAAGAAAATATTTATCTACCAGTATGAAATACTAGTGGTGCTTTATTCATCTGTCTGTCTGTCTGTCTGTCTGTCTGTCTGTCTGTCTGTCTGAGATATGTGTATCTAGGTGCATGTGTGCACACACTTTTCTGTGTGAATTCAGGTATCTACAAACTACAGGTCTTGTGAGGAGGTTAGAGGACAACTTTGTGCCTGTCCCTGCTTCCCAAATTGTTAGGGACAGGGTTTATTTTTTGTTTTAATTTATTATTATTATTATTATTATTATTATTATTATTATTATTTGTGGTTTACTGCTGTGCACACCAAGCTAGATGGCCCATTAGTTACCATTCTGGTTTTGCTTCTCCTCTTGCTGTAGGAGTATTGGCATTACAGATGTGTATACTGTAGCGGGCTTTGTGTGGTTCTGGGAATTCGAATTCAGGTCTTAGCACTTGTATATCCATTTATTCATAAGTGCTTTATCCACCACCTCCCCCGTCTTTATACTTATTCTCTTGGAAGTCACTATTTCTGGCACATCTATTTTCCTCTCTACTTTGCTTGAGAGATTTCTATGAACATTTGTTCTCTGCCTGTTCACCAGGTAGGCTGTATATTTCTAGAGAGTTGCCATGCCCAGGGAATCAGCCTTAAAAAGTCCCAGATGAGAGGTGATGAACACATAACTCATCTTTATAACTCCTAGAAGGGGTGCTTTACATTGCTCCTAGAGTTCCCACAGGATTAGACTCCATTTATTCACACTGTCAGTTTGCTTGGCAACTCACTTAGATTAGTATTCTTATTTAACTCCCTAACAATGTTTCCTGAGATAATTTTCCAGTAAACTACTTGCAGTCAAATCCTTCCTTATGTCATTTTCTCTGGGCTTGAAAATGAAGACAGCACTTACTGATTCACCATAACCAAGAGGAGAGAGGTTGGGCAGTGGTCAGAAAAGACGTCAGAGAGCCTCAGATTTTCCAGTTGACTTAGGAGAATTAACAGCAATGAAGCCAAAGCAGAAAAGTTTTAGGAAGGAGAGTGGTCAGGTGGCCTACAAGCTCTGGTCATAGCTGCAGGAGTTAAGGAAATGGTAAAGTACAGAGAAGGCACTGGGGGAAAGAATTCATGTATAAATGATATGGGCTGTTAGCACTCTCCCCAGTTACCAGGCACGAGGAACCCCCAGGAGAGTGCACAGGTTCCTTAATCTGGAGTTTGTGCTTTTCAGAGCACCAGTAATGAGACACCTTCATAGCAGGAAGAGCTGCCACAACCATGTATATCTGAATCACTTCCATATATTACCAAAGTTCACTCTCTCACACTATCCCAGGAGACCTTGGAAAATACATCTTGTCTTCCTCCAGTAAGATTACACATTTGAATGAGTTCTTTACATTAAGTGTAGTACAGAGTATTTGGCAAAATCAAACCATTTCAATATAAGACATTCTTGTCTATACGGATCCCTATGTATACAATAAACAAGCAGGACTAAACTAACATTGATTCATTATTTACATGTGATTACATATGTTACTTAACCATTATGGCCATTTTATAATGTAGAAAATAAGGAAAAGAGTCTCTTACATACCTATCAATCTAGCAATCTATCTACCTATCTATCTATCTATCTATCTATCTATCTATCTATCTATCTATCTATCTATCTATCTATCTACCTATCTATCTACCTATCTATCTATCTATCTATCTATCTATCTATCTATCTATCTATCTATCTATCTATCTATCTATCATCTACTTATATATATTTTTCTCTTGAAAACAGGGCTTTTAAAAAATAAGACAAACTAAATTATTTTAAAATATTATTCTGTTGAGTCTATTTTTTCTAGTTAGGACATTTCAAGCACTAAAAATGTTTGATATGAATTTCTCATTTGAAAATGGAGACAAAAGGCATGTCCGGCTGCTGGAATGATATTTTAACAACCGCCTCATCACCTAATAAGTAATTTATCTCCTAATAGGTAATAGGACAGGAAGATCTGAATTGCTCATCACTACTTTCAGCATCTAAGCCTGATTCTATTTATTTCCACTTTACTATTTGCTGATTTCTCTGTATTGGGGAGAGCACTGAGATATTTTCTTTACTTTGGAGAAGAGCAGAAATAATGATTACATGGCATCTGGTGTAAAGAACCAATTTGGAGCTAAGCAGAATCTGAATAATTTGCTTAAGTTAGTTAACCATTTTTTTGATACAGTTATCCAAATAAAATTAAGGTACTAATATCTAATAATGCTTGCAGATTTTTAATGAGAAATATAACAACCTTTAAATGCTTATCATTAGGACAGAGACACATGACTTTTAAAGAGGGAGTATTTTTGTTCTGCTGTGCTGGGGCTATGACTCAGAGCCTTCAGCATGCTAAGTGGCTAAACTCTCACTCCAAGTTTTTGTGAGGGGAAAGGTCTCACTTGCTATGTGGTTCAGGGCAGCCTCGTATTTGTGATCCTCCTGGCTCAGCAACACGAGACCTGGCTCCAAGAGTATTTTTTAATACAGAAATTTAGTATATAAAATATATCATGTATCCATGGAATTCCATGGGACTACAAAGCAAAAGGAAACAAATCCTTTTATTGCTTTCTCTACCTTAAAATCAGTTGGATTCATATTTCCAGGTCTTTGAAAAGATCTGACAATACTCTCAAGCTATTATTCAGCTAATATTTCATACATTTTAATTTCTTTTTTTTTTTACACTTAGCTGTGTAGTTGCCTTAACACTACTGTAAGATGTATTAAATTGTATTTAAGAATCAAAATTCTCATTTTTATTTACAGTTAAACTTCTCCACTGCAGTTTGTGTCAGCTCTGGCTGGAAGTTCGTAGAAACATTCACTACCTCTACCAGCAGGCCTCAAGCCACACAACCTAGCCCATCTCTTGTGTTCATTTAGTGTATAACAGAGATAATTAGGGTAACCATCATTAAGGTCGATCCAATACAGTATGACAAGTACCTTTATCAAAAGAGAACATCTGGATCTATAGATGAACATGAACATGGGGAGAATGTGGCATGAAGATAAAGCTGATGTGAGATGAAGGCACCTAACACTGGACAATGTTTTCTATCTCAGCAGTAATCAATCTTGCTGAAATGTGCATGAACACACACACAGACACACACATGTAGCACACACACACACAAAGGGAGGGAGGGAGGGAGAGAGAGAGAGAGAGAGAGAGAGAGAGAGAGAGAGAGAGAGAGAGAGAGACATGGACACAGAAACAGACAGAGATACAGACACACACAGATACAGATACACAGGCACACAGACACGGACACACACAGACACACACAGAGAGACACGGACAAAGACACAGAAGCATACACAGATACAGACACACAGGCACACAGACACAAACACACATAGACACAGAAACATACATACACACACACACACGGACACACACATAGACATACGCATTCATTTACACAGAGACAAACACACAGACATGAGGGTGGTTGGGAGATTATTCTGTTTTTTTTTTTTTTTTAATTCTTCCATTCCAGAACCTGTGATATATGCAAATATATAAAATTTTGTTTTATATATGTTTACACATGCATTAATATTTACACATGTATGTGTATAGTTTACATATGAAATGAAACAGAAAATACTGTTAAGACTTTCTGAGTGTTTATTTTAACAGACTACCAGTGTTGCTGCATCTTTACCACAAATTTCATTCACTTAGAGCAAAGTTTCCTTCAACATTTTCAAACCTTTGGAAAAGAAAAACATCCTATATTAGGAAAGAAACCTATAATTTCCCACCTAACCCATTTTGTGCCAATTAAAGTTTTATTCACTTCCAAGGTAACTATGATAATGTGAAAGCAAGGTGACGTGTTAGAATTGGAGACATACTAGGTTCTCTTCCACCTTGAAACTTTGCTAACAACATGACTTTAGGAAATAGTTCTCAAAATTCTGACTTGGAGGATAACTGAAGGTTTCTTTGGAAATCCAGAGTGAACTGATCTAGATAATAAAAGTCAGAGCTCTCATTTAAGGAGGAAGTGGGGGCACGGCTAATTTCTAACAGCTTCTCAATGGAATAATTTCTTGTACCGCTCTCAGCTTTTGGCTGATGCAGAAACATCTGCACACGCGAGTTGAGTAAGGTTCAGCTGGGTTCCAGCATCCAGAGGTGTCTCTCTGGATACCAAACCCTAATTTCCAAGGAGGCCCGCTGGAAGAATCCTAATCACACCTGCCTTTTGGGAAATAACTTAAGCCATCTATTTTCTTTCAGTTCAGCACATTATTTTTCCTGAGAAAGACAAAGAATTAACTTCTTACTCATTTAGACATTTGGTCTAATTGTTTTGAACTTTCTTGGCCAAATGGAGGGATCATTTTTCTAGTCTTAAAATAAAACAGTAGACCTTTTTTTTTTTCTCCGTAAGAGAAAAAATTAATTCAGACCAAGAGAGGGTGGCACTGTAGTTCAGCGGACTGTGTGAATTAATTACTGTAGAAGAAAAATCCCTTTTCTTATTCACGTACCTTTTCTCTTGGTTCTTCCACATAATGGCTGCTTTTGTTTAAGAGCTGAAAGGACCAGGGTGCATTTTCTAGGCAAGCTGGGGATAGAGCAGGGTTTCATTACATCTCAGTGGAAATCTAATATGTTTGATTTAATAACTGTCTCAAGGAATCAGTCGTAATTCGAATTCTCATCCTGTCAAAATCACAATTAAAAATCCCGTTTCAATAAATCAATAGTGGAATCTAATAGGAGTTCTCCTCCCCCTTTTGGCAAGCCATACCCGGGCTCATTAAAGCAATCAGAGCTGCAGAGAGGGTTTTCCCTCCTTGTTTTTATTTGTAGCCTCTAGAAACAAAAAAATTATGACCAGAAAGAAGAGAGGGTAATCCGAGGTAAAGAAAGCGCTGTGAAGGCTATCTGAGAGCTTAGGAGATCCTTGTCAATATGCTGGGCTCCCAAGGGACTTTTATCTCTTAGAAGCTGCTGGCAACTTTTCCAACTAGCTCATTTTCAAACTAGGTGACTGCTGGCTAACCTGACCCCTCTGATGTAGCATCTGCATGACTGAAAGCGTGGATTCTCCTTTGTGAAGAACTTGCATACCCTTGAAGAGCACTGGGTCCTGTGGATCTACTGCTACTTAGCATCCAGCATAAGGCAGGTCAAGTGCACGTGAGTGAGTAGATAGGATCCGACAATCATTACTTCAATCAGCCACCTAGATTTCAGCAGCTCCTTCATGCAGTGTAACTCTATGCAAAATGAAGCTTTCCTAATTAGGCCTAAGAAACACCTGGCTTCTTATAGGCAGTGATTTGTCCTTGACTTGGTATAAGGCAACAGAGAAAAATGGTGTCTCCAGTTTTGGCCCAATATTAAAATCACCTGGGTGAGGTTTTCGACCATCTCAACTCTTAGTTCCCACCTTACACCAATCAAACCAGGCTGTTTTGGGGTGAGATCTAGGGTGAAAGAAGTCTAAGCCACCTCCAGGTGATTCCTGTGTGCACAGGCAAAGCAAGAACCAAAGAAGGCTTTGAAAGACATTTCATGGCAAAGTTACAGTCCCAAGCTGAGGACGAGCAACGCCAGGATTATCCTAGCTACATGTAACTCATTGGTCCATATATTTGAAAAAAACAAAACAAAACAAAACACCCAACCCTATCTTTCAAAATGAAATGGATCCATTTCAACTTTCTCATAGGTGTGCCCCATTAGCGACTAAGTGCTGAGTGCCCACTCACCTTTCTGCAGTGATTGACCATAAATACATATAACTTAGGCTCATATTTGAAAATGTGTGAAAATGTTGACAAAGGACGTAAAAGGGATATTCTAGTCATTATTAAACATTGCCTTGTGTCTGGAGGAATGGCTCAGGGCACCTGCCATTCTTACAGATGACCTGAGTTCAGTTTCCAGCACCCACATGGGAGCTAACAACAATGTATAACTCCATTCGCAGGGGATTTGTCATGCTCTTCTGACTTCGGCCAGCTTCATACACATATGTGGTACATTTACGTACATGCAGTAAAACAGTCATACACATAAAATAAGAGAAAATAAATCTTTGTTAAAAGACTTTCATGTCTTATTCCATGAAATAGTAGCATCCATTAAGATTAACTAGTACTGTCTATATTCCTTTGCTACCGCTTTGCAAACATCATCTCATAAGCATTCAGTAGACTTATTTCTAAATAGATCCAGAGTGATATTAATTTTCAAGCATAGTATGAAAGATGGGGCTAGGGATGTTTCATTCTGAGAAACTCTCCTGGTCTCTTTGGAAACTATCCTTTGCATAATGACAGGCAAGATGGATTGTGAATCCTGAGACCAAGTGAAACAAAAGATGGGCAAGAACCAAGACCAATCCACCACCTCACTTGTGAATATAGCCCAAAAGTGAGTCTGACAAATAATAAAGTCACAGAGATGGGATAGTGTGGGAACAGAGGACAGATACATGAATCTCACATAGATCTTGATATTTCAAACTGATTTATGAACTTGTCAGAATTAGTAACTGACCTCCTGAATGCTGGCTCGCACTGAGATGAACAAGATCTGCCTGTGCACATTAAATCTCTGTTTTCAATTTTTAGTCATATAGTATAGACAAATATCTTTTGTTTACATGTGTTGTGTCTTCTCCACGTTGCTCCTTTTATGGGTCACATGAGCAACACAACCTAGGGAAATACTGGACTACTCTTAAGATTCTTGGAATCTCATAAAGTTTCTTCAGAACTCTTAACCTACATTGAACTATCTTCTCTGTGGAGGAGCTTTCTGTCTCCCAGAGTGTTTGAGAAGCTGAGAAAGTTCCTATCAGTTTTCAAAGCGATTCTTCCTGTTGCCAAATGCCAACCCGTGTTTCATCTACAAGAGGTCTCCTGTGCTGCATGGGTCTGCACTGCCAAATGTGTGCTCAGTCTCACTGGTCCACCTGACAGCCAGCCCATGTAGTGATGCTGAGGAGAGGGAACTATGAAGATAATACACTGAGGCCTGGGATATGGCAGTTCCCATTGTCATCAGACAATGTCATCAGACAACTAGAATTGTCATAATATGTGTGTGTGTGTGTATGTGTGTGTGTGTGTATGTATGTGTGTGTGTATGTATGTATGTGTGTGTGTGTGTATGTGTGTGTATGTATGTAATACATATTTCCATCCTGGATTTTCCAATCCTTGACTTTCACTGTCCACTTTCTGTGAGGCCAGCTGTTCGGTCCTGTAGGTCATCCATGTTGGTACTGTTCTCTAAGTTAGTTTGTGTCTCCAAGTTTTGTTTGCCACTCTTTTGAGGTGGGGAGATTGGACTCCAGAACACTATGGCCTTCTGTGCTGTCCTTTGTTGATAGCAACACAATATCAATTTTCTTCCCTGTTGAAGAAACTATGCTTAACTTTCAGAATGTGAGTTTGCCAAGGAGACTATATTTTTTGCTTTTTTAAAAAAGATCAGTGGGTATTATAGTGTCATGTGATTGTTAATGTTAATGTCCTTGTTCTCTGGTTTGTGTTTTTTAGAGTTCTTATTTTTTTTAATTCCTTCAGAACTCCACCGATTCCTATAGTTTGATCTGATGTTTGATCACACCAGTATATTCTTTGAGTAAAAGTTACTTTAAGTGTATCCCACAACTCATCTGACATATCTAACATGTTTGGTTTGCCATGGGGGATATTTGCTTCCAGACAGAAGGTTGTAAGTCAGAAGCACATCAGGGGAAGTTTTTATAACACCCACAAAGTGATCCCTTCCAGGATGTGACAAGAGGTCATGTAGGGAAAGTGTTGAAAGGGAAGAATTAAGATTCAAAGTGTGATACTCAAGGCATCAAGATGATTAATGGTTATCACTAGAGACTGAGATCGGAGGATAGCAGATAATGGTGTCTTTTAAACTAAAGAAATGTTTTCAAGGAAGATGGAACAATTATCTGTGTAAATGCTTCAATTAATCTGAGTAAAGGAAGAACTGAAATTTTCCCATTGCATTTGGCAGTAAGATAATCACTAAAACCTGTGCTAGATACCATTTATTTAATGGAGGAGAGAATGTAATTTTTAAAGAAAATTTTGGGGACACACAGAAACAATGCAGTCTCCTTTTCATTCGTAACTTTTCACTTTCAATTTGTGCTATGTTAGGTGTTATCAACTTTTACGATTTCTTCCCACCATAGAGCGATCGATATTTTCTCCTCCTCCCTCTCCCATTCTATGTACCTGTCACCACACCTCCAGACACTTTCCCTGGTAAGTCACTGAATGTTGTTTCTGTCTTTCCTTGTCTGGCTTATGCAACCTTCCTCTTCACCAGAACATAACAATTTCCCACTTCTGTCTACACATGTATATTATTATATTTGCTGGTGTGTGCTAAAAGAAATCTAGGGTCCTTATTTAAAACCTCAGCAGTTCCACTTCTCGAAACCTCTTGATGACAAGCCCATGACACTTAAAGTTTAAAATTCTTCACATGACCAGTACGATCTTGCCAAAGTCTCCATGGCCTGCTACACTTCTTTCTTCTCTTCTGTCTTCTTTGTTAACTCTATCTTCATGTGTCTTCCACAATTTCTTCAGGGTGATGACTGCCCTTCCACTTCAAGGGCTTTGCCTCGATCTTTATTTTCCATTTATCATTAGCTACTTCTTACTTACTAATCACAGCTTAAGTTCTACTTTAGCATAAATCACATCCTCTCTTAAAGACTTTAATCACACACTTAATGACACGTGTGTGTGTTTGGTTAGTGTACATTTCCCTTACCATGTTAAGGCCTGTGATTCTGTAATCTTTTCTTCCCTTGTAGACTTTGTATCAGTTCCTAGAATGTTCTTGGAACATTAATAATTGGGTAATTTCCCCCCATTCTTTAGCATGCCACATTACTCAAGTGATGGAGTCCTTTGCTGTACAAAAGCCCTTTAGCTTCATGATCTTATTTATTGTGGGTCTTTACGCTTGTGCTATTGGTATCCTACTCAGAAAGACTCTTCCTATGCCAACGAGTTCAGGTTCATTCCCTACTTTCTCTTTTATTAGATTCAAGGTATCTGGGTATCTGACCTTTTTGTTGAGGAGTTTGATCCATTTTGAGTGGAATTTTATGCAAGGCAATAGATGTGGATCTATTAGTATTTTTCTATCTACAGCTATTTGGTTTGACTAGCACTCCTTGTGGGAGCTGCTGTCTTTTCTCCAGTGTGTTTATAAGTCTTCTTTGTACATAAAAATAGGTGTCCACAACTGTTGTAGACTTACGTCTGGTTCTTCAGTTCAATTTCATTGACCAACATGTTTGGTTTTATGCCTATACCATGAAGTTTTTATTATTATAGTTCTATAGTACAATTTAAGAATGGGTTCAATGGTACCTTTGGAATTTATTTTATTATTTGGGAGTGTTTATCTATCCTATTTTTTGTTTGTTTTTAGGGTGTATGTGTATGAAAATTATCTTTTCAGCTTCTTTGAATAATTGTGTTGGAATTTTCCTGGGGAAAATTTTTATTGAAGTTGTAGATTGACTTTGATAAGATGCCATTTTCACAATATTAATCCTGATGTATGAGCCTAGAAATGTTTCCATCTTCTGATAGCTTCTTCACTTTCTTTTTCAGCATCTTAATATTTTTGTTATACAAGTCTGTAACTTGCATGATTAGAATAATCCCATTTTTTTGAGGCTATTGTGAAAGGTATTGTTCACTTGGTTTCATTCTCAGTCTATCATTTATATGTAGGAAGCTTGCTGATTTCTCTGTGTTAATTGTGGCCCTCCTTCCTTGCAGGGGTTCTTGGCCACTGGCCCATGAGGATGAAGGAAGTAGAGTCAACCAACAGAGTTTTAGGAGGCCCATGAGTATCAACAGAAATAATGACATTCTGGGATCAGCTTAGGGGAGACAGATCAACTTTACTCAGGGTAAATCAAGGGCTATATAGTTTTGTGGAAGCAGATAGGAATGTCCAGAGTGGGCAAAGGCAATTGGCTGAAGACTTAGGTACTGACAAACCTCATTGGCATGAGGAGGCATGCCAGGAATCTCAGGTGCTTGCTGAATAGGTTTTTTATCCTGAAAAAGGGAAGCTTAACCTGCATTCTCACCAAGGCTAGGTGACATTTTGCAGATAGAAGATACGCGGGTTTTGAGCTCCCCAGACAATGTCAGAGAAGGAAAAGTCCTGACAAAGGGAATACACCATTTTGTATTCTTTATCCTGCTATTTTGATGAAAGTGTTTATCAGCTGTACAAGTTTCCTGGTGGAGTTTTAGGGTATGTTACATATAGAACCATTTCATCTGCAAGTAAATACACTTTGACTTTTTCCTTTCCTATTTATATTCCCTTGGTGTACTTGTCTGATTGCTCAACTAAGACTTCAAGTACTATCTTGGATATGCATGAAGAGAGTGAACATCATTGTCTTATTCCTGATGCTAGAAGATATTCTTTGAGTTTCTCTGTTTAGGATGATGTTGCGTGTCAGCTAGCTGCAAACTGGTTTATTATATTGAGGCAGGTCCTTCTGTCTTTGATTCTAATTTTTATTTTCTTGATCTTTGTGACTTGTGCCTAGGGTTATTTGGGCTAACAAATCTTTCCTTTATTCTCGGGGGTTTTCATCCATTTCTTTATAGCCTATTGTGTTTTCGTGTATAAGGTTGTACCATATTCAGTACAGCTGAGAGAGCAGTCATGGAAACTCATAATTCAAACAGAGATGGCTTTTTTTGTCTTATATTGGGACAATTAAGTTGGGGTTTAACTTTCTTCTGACTGTTTCTAAGTGCAGTAGTGCTAAAGAGTCATAAAGTATTACTAAAGAGTCATACTGAAGATCCCTAAGCTGTGTCCCCTTCTGGGTGAAACTTTTGTATTTGGTGCTAGGGGCATGTCTATAACTTTCTTGAATTTCCTAAATAACTGACAGCTGTGACTTGAGAAATATCATCTCATTTCACTAGTCAGAGAGAGAGAGAGAGAGAGAGAGAGAGAGAGAGAGAGAGAGAGAGAGAGAGAGAGGAGGGAGAGGGAGAGGGAGAGGGAGAGGGAGAGGGAGAGGGAGAAGGAGAAGGAGAGGAAGAGGGAGAGAGAGTGATTGCCTCACATGGTGCTAAAAGTGGCTTTTATGCCCTTATGATATCTTTCCTTCTAATCAGAGGGCTTTCTTAGGCAAAAGGAGAACCCTTCAGCTCACACAGACCTTTTGCTCTTTTGCCATCACTAATGTATTTCTGACAGCCTCTCTCCCTTCCTAGTCAAAGAAACACTTTCTGTACAATGATCCTTAATTAAGATATTGTTCCTAGAAGCTGTCAGCTGCTGTCAGCTTGAGCTCCAGAAATCTGTCATGGGAAAAACAACTATATAAACCACAACAATTAAATAACATTGTTTATATTGTTATAATAATCCACCAAGAAGTATTGTTATATTTATTCCTAGAATCACTTGAGAGAGGATTCAGAATGAATGAGTGCAATTTTTACCCTGGAACAAAGACGGAAAAGTGATATACAAATGCCTGTAAGCTTCTTTCAGGCTTCTGAGTTTATGATAAAACATGTGTTTGGGGGTTTTGTATAATGATTATGACAACAGAGATGACAGTCACCATCATTTGCTGAATGCTCACTGTATCCAGCCGTACTCTAAACCAAACATTTTATGATCATATTTCAATTAACATTTTAAACGAGCCTGGGCTGTAGACATCGTTCTCTGTATTTGATAGGTAAGGGAGCTGAAGCTTTTGCTGGCCGAGAATACTGGCACCATCATTGCTTGCTCCTAAGTCTAGTTTGAGAATGGCACTATTTATCATGAAAGGGGAAGAATATTTTAAACAAATCGCGTGAACATTACTTTTTTAAAGGATATGGATTTTGTAGATGCAGGATAAGCCATGAACTCTTGTTTTCTTCATCCTAAAATTATGAGACACAAAGAACAGTGGTGTGCAGCTTGTGACAAGTGACTTTTAGAACTCACATTTGGCTTGTGACAGTGGGATTGCCATATCACGCTATGACCTTCCCTTTCCTTATTGCACAGGTTACAATGGGACAGCATTTAAGGCTCTGATGCTCTGTAACTCTTTGATGGTTGAGTATATTTAAATTTCCAACCAGAGGTAAAGTTTGTAAGGCAGACTGGTTCTCATAGGCACATCTCTGCGTGATTTCTTTGACTGTTTCATGAGTTGCAAGTGATACTTACCTTTAAATTTCAGGTGGCTATTTTCAGTCACAACCTACTCCTTGAGTAATATCTCGTGTTGTTTCAAACAGCATTGGGGTGTCATTTAGGGCACCAGTATTGCAGTGCTAGATGGCCATCGGTGTCAGGATATGAGTCAGAGTCCTGTTGCTTGATAAAGATGTTTAAAATCCCATTCTGCACACACTGAAATGTTAGGAAGGAAATAATGAGAGGTAATAGTAATTTTTAGATTGCCTGTCTAGCCTGAGCTTATTTCTATCCATCACAGAAATGATATAACTTCCACATCTCATCCTTCTCTGATTTGCATAAAACCAACAGCATCAATACCATCCCAGCTTCATACTAAAACAGAACTTTGAATTACAGTGCCTTGAAATGGGTCTAGATTTAATTTCCTTTGTAAATGATATAACTCACCTAACAATTAAGCATGGAAGTGAGCATTGAAATATACCATCAAATATCAATTCTTCTAGTGGCAAAAATATTATGCAATTTTATCAATGCACTGAGCTATCTTGTTATATCACTATCATATGATTTTAATTTTCCAGGTCTTATATGTGCAGGATCCACAGTGAGTGAATATGAATGGAAAAAAAATCCCAGCATAGATTGGAATGGGTCTTATGAAGTCCTGAGTTGATGAGCTATTAGCAATTTAAGGATGCTGGAGGATGTGTGTCAGCTTTCTTCAGGGATGTGTCCCTTGAGAGGTTACAGAAACTTCAGAAGATGGGCTCACACCCATGTAAATACTGATAACACTCAGCATGCTTAGTGGGTTTAAAAAAATGCACATATGAGATTAGAAGAGAAAATTATATCATCAACATTTTGTGTTATTTAATTGCTGCAGGTAATACTTGACCATTTCTTTGTTTTTGGAAGTTTTGTTTTCCTGGTCTTTCTGACTACCAAATCACCCCAATGGCTCCTTGGTTCCAGGCTCTGTTCACTCTTCCCTCCCATCTCCTGCTTTTATACAGCAGTGTACTTCTGGGGTCACTTTTCAATCTTTGTTTATGTTCTTGCACAAACTGAAGATTTCTTGTCTCTCTTAGCCTTCACTATTAACCACACCGTCATGTATTCCAAATTTATATCCTTAGTTCAACTTCATTACTGAATTTTATGGTACCTTCAGACTCCAAATATTCAGAAGCAAGAAAAAAATTATAAATTACCTGTATGATGAAACCAGGTATCATTGTATGTGTATACAGGGGTTGAAACTTGAGACACAAGCTTATATTGCAGCTTAGTCTGACCTTGTAATCATGGTTTCAATTTGCACATAACTGGCTATAATGCCACTTTTTCTGTATGGTATCTATGTGTGAGATAAGAAAACACTTGGAATGTAATTAGGTTATGTATTGTCTAGACAAAAATCAGATATTGATTGGGTTTTGAGGTACCCCAAACAATGTAATAGAGTAAACATGTAGCTTTATTTTTGGACTAAGTGATTTTTGACAGCAGTGTATTAGAGTGGAAAGTTTTGCTGTGTTTTGTTTTAGAACAGCCGTCTCAAGAAATACTCTGTTCCAGGTACATTTTTCTCAAAAAAAGCTTGTTAACTTATTCCTCATTGTTAAGTGTCAGGAGTTACTTGAGGTATAGGATTTTTTCTGGTGTTCTATATACCATGTGGATGGCCCTAATACCAAGTGGATGTTTTAGATAGTCACTTAGGGATCTAGTAAGCATCTCAGATCTAACTGATACTATTCGGTAACAACCCTTGGGTCTTCTTAATGTTTTTCATCCAGTGAAGTAGCACCATTGACTAACTATATGAGCAAAAATATTTATGTTATCTTGCTAAATATTCTGTTCCTAGTCTTCATACTTACAACCAATATTGTGCAATTCTTGTCTGCTTCTACATTATGACTTTTCATAATCTCCATAACTCCACTCTAGGTTGAGTCATTGCCTTTCCTTTCTAAGACAACGGTAATATCTCCTTGGTCACATTTTATAAACTTGTGCCTGTGAGCCATCTGGCAATCGTGAGCACAGATTCTAATTTAGTCAGTTAGATATTTGGACCTCAAGCCCCCATTTCTAGTAAGTGAGGTTAGTGATGCTGGTCTGCAGATCTTGCTAATCAATGACTAATAATGTAGAAAAAAATCAGATGTTGATTGGCTGTGAGGTACCCCAAACAGTGGAAAAGTAAAGATTTAGGTTTATTTTTGGACAGTGATCTTTTACAGCAGTGTATCATGTACATCCCTGCCTTATTCATGTCATAATCTTACATCTCTTCTGATTTCCCTGTATAGCTTGTTTGAAACCTTGGTGCTTGGCTTATGACCATATAAAGAATGGTATCAAGATATCTCTTTGGGTCTATTGCTACCACATATTCACTCAGTACGGTTAGAGTGCAGTGACTTGCTTTCCCTCTGAAGGTCTTAGATATTCCTTTATTGTATATGAGAATATAACTCTCCTCATTGTTCTGATCAAACAGGACTAAGAGTTTAACTTTTTTTTTTTTTTTTTTTTTTTTTTTTTTTTTTGGTTTTTCGAGACAGGGTTTCTCTGTCTAGCCTTGGCTGTCCTGGAACTCGCTTTGTAGACCAGGCTGGCTTCAAACTCAGAAATCCACCTGCCTCTGCCTCCCAAGTGCTGGGATTAAAGGCGTGTGCCACCACGCCCGGCTCAGGAGTTTATCTTTATCCATACTATATATAAAAGTTCTTATTTATTTTCTTCAAAACACAAATTATCATCTATGATAGTCTGAAGGATGCACCCATTCCTGCAATATCAATACTTAATCCCAGAGAGTCATTACTTTATATACTTACAGGGATTTTTTTCAGGTGAGATTAAGAATTCTTTCTTTCTTGCTCTCTCTCTCTCTCTCTCTCTCTCTCTCTCTCTTCATCTCTCTCTTTCTTCTTTCTCTCTCTCTCTCTTTCTTTCTTTCTTTCTTTCTTTCTTTCTTTCTTTCTTTCTTTCTTTCTTTCTTATTAGATATTAGATATTTTCTTTATTTACATTTCAAATGCTATCCCAAAAGTCCCCTATACCCTCCCCCGCCCTGCTCCCCTACCCACTCACTCCCTCTTCTTGGCCCTGGTGTTTCCCTGTACCGGGGCATATAAAGTTTGCAAGATCAAGGGGCCTCTCTTCCCAATGATGGCCGATTAGGCCATCTTCTCCTACATATGCAGCTAGAGACACGAGCTCTGGGGGTTCTGGTTAATTCATATTGCTGTTCCACCTATAGGGTTGCAGACCCCTTCAGCTCCTTGGGAACTTTCTCTAGCTGCTCCATTGGGGGCCCTGGGTTCCATCCAATAGATGACTCTGAGCATCCACTTCTGTATTTGCCAGGCTCTGGTATAGCCTCACANGAGACAGCTATATCAGTGTCCTTTCAGCAAAATCTTGTTGGCATATGCAATAGTGTCTGTGTTTGGTGGCTGATTATGGGATGGATCCCCAGGTGGGGCAGTCTCTGGATGGTCCATCCTTTTGTCTCACCTCCAAACTTTGTCTCTGTAACTCCTTCCATGGGTATTTTGTTCCCCAATCTAAGGAGGGATGAAGTATCCACACTTTGGTCTTTGTTCTTCTTGAGTTTCATGCGTTTTGCAAATTATATCTTGAAAATTCTAAGTTTCTGGGCTAATATCCATGTATCAGTGAGTGCATATCATGTGAGTTTTTTGTGATTGGGTTAACTCACTCCGGATGATACCCCCCAGATCCATCCATTTGCCTAGGAATTTCATAAATTCATTGATTTTAATAGCTGAGAAGCACTCCGTTGTGTAAATGTACCACATTTTCTGTATCCATTCCTCTATTAAGGGACATCTGGGTTCTTTCCAGCTTCTGGCTATTATAAATAAGGCTACTAGTGGAGCATGTGTTCACATTACCAGTTGGAACATCTTCCAATATATGCCCAGGAGAGGTATTGCTGGATCCGCTGGTAGTACTATGTACAATTTTCTGAGGATTCGCCAGATTGATTTCCAGAGTGGTTGTACAAGCTTCCAATCCCACCAACAATGGAGGAGTGTTCTTCTTTCTCCACAAGCTCGCCAGCATCTGCTGTCACCTGAATTTTTGATCTTAGCCATTCTGACTGGTTAGAGGTGGAATCTAAGGGTTTTTTTTTTTTTTTTGATTTGCATTTCCCTGATGATTAAGGATGTTGAACATTTTTTTAGGTGCTTCTCAGCCATTCGGTATTCCTCAGTTGAGAATTCTTTGCTTCGCTCTGTGCCCCATTTTTTAATGGGGTTATTTGAACTTCTAGAGTTCAGCTTCTTGAGTTCTTTGTATATGTTGTAAATTTGTCCCCTATTGGATTTAGGATTGGTAAAGATCCTTTCCCAATCTGTTGGTGGCCTTTTTGTTTTATTGACAGTGTCTTTTGCCTTACAGAAGCTTTGAAATTTTATGAGGTCTTATTTGTTGATTCTCGATCTTTCAGCACAAACCATTGCTTTTCTGTTCAGGAATTTTTCCCCTGTGCCCATAACTTCGAGGCTTTTCCCCACTTTCTCCTGTATAAGTTTCAGAGTCTCTGGTTTTATATGGAGTTCCTTGATCTACTTAGACTTGAGCTTTGTACAAGGAGATAAGAATGAATCAATTTGCATTCTTCTACATGATAACTGCCAGTTAAGCCAGCACCATTTGTTGAAAATGCTCTTTTTTCCACTGGATAGTTTTAGCTCCTTTGTCAAAGATCAAGTGACCATAGGTGTGTGGGTTCATTTCTGAGTCTTCAATTCTATTCCACTGATCTATCTGTCTGTTGCTGTACCACTACCATGCAGGGGTTTTTTTTTGTTTGTTTGTTTGTTTGGTTTGGTTTTATCACAATTGCTCTGTAGTACAGCTTGAGGTCAGGCATGGTGATTCCCCCAGAGGTTCTTTTATTGTTGAGAATAGTTTTTGCTATCATAGGTTTTTTTGTTATTCCAGATGAAATTAAGAATTCTTAACTTGCTACTTGTAACACTTGCTCCTTGTGTTAGTAGATTAGGGTAGGTCATGCATTAGTTATTGTTTCATAAGAAACATAGAACTACCAGGGAACAACACTTACCCAGGTGTGGGTTATATTAATTATGATTGAAGAGTCTGATTTAGTGGCCCTGATATAATAATGGAGCTTAAAGTTTATAAGACAAATATGTAGAAAGGAAAATAGATATGAACTTTGGGAGACTAAGAGCCATTGGTACCATGCCATAGGATGCAGATTTTAAGTCTTGTTTCTGACATAACGGTATGGATGATATAGCTGTCTTTAAGGAATCCATGACTCATTATTATAATGATAAGCACACAGACCTGGCATGTGTCGGAAGATACTAAGGGAGAACTGAAGTGAGATGGAACAGTTACAGACCTGGTTATTCTTGCATGCCGTCATGAGTCAGAAGAATACACATTTACACGAACAGTAAAATGACTGCAGCTTCCATTTTTCTCTCTAAATCATCTATTAGATTTTCTTGTGGTTAACTCACTTTAACAGAAAACAAAGAAATAATCTGGGAAGTACAGTTGAGCCTAGCCACATGGACACACAGGAAAAGTCACTACTGCATTCTGTATCTTAAATAGACAGACTTTAAAAAAAAAATATGCTCAGTGATTATAATTTAAAATCAAGGATAATACACAATCAGGATTATAATGTCTCCAGAATTCAACTTCTATTATTGATGTGCCTCCATAATGGACACATTAGACCGAGCTCTTCCATTAGGTGTTTAGTTCTCAGAACAATGTTCCCAAGTTCTTCCTCTCTCTGCCTCACTGTCTAAGCTCCCTTGATAATATTTAATAGTACATGTTAAAAACCTGTGCAAATTTATTCATTTGAAAACATAGTATAAGTTAATATTGGGTAAGGGAAATTTTTGTAATGCTTCAGTTACAGGCCTATTTTTAAAGCTTTTAGAGTTTAAATTTTCTTTAGTTAATTTTGTGTATATGTCTGTATGTATATATGAAGTATGTGTATGGTGTGTGTATGTGTGTGTGTGTGTACATAGTCAGATCAGAGGACAACTTTCAAGAACATATTCTCTCCTTCTACCTTAGAATCTGAGGCTTGAACTCCAGTTGTCTAGCATACAAGTTGAATACTTTCACCTGATAAGCCATTTTGCTATTCCTACATTCACTGATATGTAAAGTCATGAAATTTTCCATATTGATGCATGTAGCTGGTAATGTTTTCATATTTTTATTTAGTTTAATGTTTTTAGATTTACTTAGTTTACTTTATGTGCATGAATGTATTGCTTGCACAGGTACGTGTGCACCACATGAACCCCTGTTGGATTTCCTAGAACTGTGGTTATAGATGGTTGTGAATCATCATGTGGATGTTGGAAAGAATTGAACTCAGGACCTCTGAAAGATCAATACAAGCTCTTAACTAATGAGCCACCTCTTCAGCCTTCACTGATGCCAAGTGTATCTATTTCCCAAAATACTATCTATCAATTGCTTTAATTGTGTTCAGATCTATTTGGTCTAGTGTCTTACTATCTATCATATTTTCCATGTCCCTTTGGAATTTATTAGATAACTTATGTTTACTGTGTAAATTCATTATGTCAGTTCTATATTTGCCTTTAGCATGCTTTAATTATGTTGGCTGACATTCAGGTTTTTTTTTTCAAAATATAGTGCTTCTTTTGGCAAATAAGACTCCCTCTTTGGACACTGATTACATTGTTTCCAATAATGCCATTTTTCTTTTGCTTGGGACACTAACTGAATTGGAAGCTTTGAGAAGATTAATAAAAATCTGATACTGTTTTCTCTTTTTGTACAGAATAGAGTTGGAGGTGAAAGGCCAATCTTTTCATTAATTTCTTTTTTGTAAGATACTTTTATTTCTTCATATACTTTGGGACAAAGCTACACTTTTTCTGTTGCTATTTCTATACCCTTTGCTTGTAAATGCTGTGGGATTATGAAAAGACCTTGATTCTGTTGCACATTCAGACCAAAGCACCACAAATCTATTTTATTTTATTGAATTATTCGTGCTATATGTAGTTAGGAGTTCTCAAAGCTAGAAGGAGATCATCTATCAAATGGCATTCCTTTTACTTCCAAACTATCCTGTTACTCATCTAGGCTCAAAACTGGAATTAGCTTAGATTTTTTTCCATTTACTTGTTTCTCATAGCCAGTTGACCAAAATTCATTTTAAATTCCACTCCTTTATAGTAGATATGATTTTACATTTTTTATTTAAAAATTTTCATGTAACTTATTTTGATCATGTTTTATATGTCCCCCTAACTTCTCCCAAATCCTCTTTACTTCCTTACCAATCCAACTTCACTTTCTCCCCACTTCTCCAGAGAACAGAAGAAAACAAAAATGAAAATCAGAAAGCCAACCAAATGAGAACCAATCAGAAAAAAAGACACAAAAAACACAACAAAACAATTCCCCAAACAGAACAAAAAACAACCTAAGTCTAGAGAGGCCAAAGGCCTCTTGGAAAACCTCCTCTTCCTCCTCTTTAGATCAAGGGACATAACAAAAAAATGACTTCTAGACATACTACTCTACCCACAGTGCAGAACACACATCAGAGATGTTTTTTCTTGCAGTAGATGATAACCAATACAGAAACCTACAAACGTGCAATGCAGAGAATGAGGGACTTTGGAGAACTCAGTCCTAAATGAAGTATCTTCATCAATTTCCACCACCACCTGGAGGCTTGGGGAATCTGTGTTGAAGAAGGGGTTGAAATATTGTAAGATTCAGAGGAGTTATGAATTTGATTATCTTCTTGTTCATTCTTAAACTAAAAACCATTATTGTACTTTCAGATTGTACAGCAGGCTTCTAATAGAGCCTCATGTTACAGCTCCTCATTCTTCACTTCCTTCTGTGAAATGGGTCCACTGAGCCTTCCTGCACTACTGCCTCCATTGTGGTGTGTGCTTTTGAGCCTTTAATATCACATCCCTGTTGAGAACGTGCACTCACACCCAAGATACAGCTATACCATTTATTCACTCCACTCTTAAACTTTGTTTAGAAAAATTAGAATGATCATAGAGACAAAAATTATACAAAACAGCATAGATTAGGATCTTGGAGTAGATCTGCATCTTGAAGGTAAGACATGGTGGTGAGTGGGGAAGAATGAGGCCAAAGTCTGAGAAGAGATGGGGGGGGGAGAAAGCAGAAGGGCCAGGTATGAAATGATGAGATAAAGGAACATTATAGTGAGATAAAGGAACATTATAGTGTGTCCTTGTAGATTTAGTAGAAACTTTTACATTGAGTGACTAGGAATCATGTATACTGATTTTAATCCTTTCCTTCTGCCCAATGATTTCTTTTTTTTTTCTTTCTTTCTTTCTTTCTTTCTTTCTTTCTTTCTTTCTTTCTTTCTTTTTTTTTTTGAGGAAGAAAGAGTTTATTTGGTATATATTGCCACATCACTGTTCATCATCAAAGGAAGTTAGGACAAGAACTCAAATAGGGCAGAAATCTAGATGCAAGAGCTAAGGCAGAAACCATAGAGGGGTGCTGTTTACTGAGTAGCTCAGCCTGCTTTCTTTCTTTCTTTCTTTCTTTCTTTCTTTCTTTCTTTCTTTCTTTCTTTCTTTCTTTCTTTCTTTCTTTCTTTCTTTCTTTCTTAGATATTTTCTTTATTTACATTTCAAATGCTATCCCGAACATTCCCTATACCCTCCCCTATCCACCCACTTCCATTTCTTGGCCACTGCTCCCCTATCCACCCACTTCCATTTCTTGGCCCTGGCATTCCCCTTATGACACAAGAATCTGGGGCAGATTATACAACTACAGGGTACAATGCTTCATATAGAAGCTTGTCAGATGGGATTTGGGTGAGTTAAGGGAGTAATACATGTGAGATATTTATCACAGGGTGACACAAATGGACAATAGCCATTTGATAATCAGCTTTTCTTCTTGATAAGTTCTTTTTTAAAACTCTCATATATTACATCTTTAATATATATATATATATATATATATATATATATATATATATATATATGTGTGTGTGTGTGTGTGTGTGTGTATTACATACTCTCCCTCCTCTTCTCTCTGTCCCTCTCCCCCCAGATCCACTCCTCCAACTGGGCCTCTCAGGGATATCCATGGAACATGGCATAGCAAAATACAATAAGACCAGGCAAAGACTTTCATATCAAGGCTGGACTAGGCAAACCAGTAAGAGGAAAGGGTTCCCAAGAACAGACAAAAGAGTCAGACATACACTCCATTCCTATTGTTAGGAGTACCATAAGAACACCAAGCTATACAACCATAACAAATATGCAGAGGATCTAGGTCAGACCCATACTGGCTCCATGATTATCTGAGCAATCTCTGTTAGCCTTATGAATCCTGGTTAGTTGATTCTGTGGGTCTTGTTCTACAGGTGTCCTTAACTCCTCTGACTCCTACAATCATTTTCCCCCTCATCCATGACATTCCCAAGCTCTGACTAACGTGTAGTCTTTCCATCTGTTTCCATTAGTTGCTGGGAAAAGCCTCTCTGATGCTGATTCTTCTAGGCTTCAGTGTATGAGTATAGCAGTATTTATGAGTATTCCATTAGGAATCATTTTATTGACTTTTTTCACCAGCCATGTTTTCTTGTATTTCTTGTCTTTGGGCTATGCAACCTCTGGTTCCCTGGCCCTCCAGGCAGTGTCAGGCATGAGTATCAAGTTGGACCAGTCATTGGTTGATCACTCCCACAATTTCTGCAACACCTTTGAATGAGCACATCTTGAAGGCAGGGCAAGTTGTAGGTGAAAGTTTTTGTGGCTGGGTGACCCAATCCCTCCACTGGAAGCCTTTCTTGCCTGATTACAGAAGATGACTAGTTCAGGCTCCAAATATCCCATTATTATGAGTCTTGGCTGTGATAACCAATCTTCACACTCTTAGATTCCAAAAAGTTTCTACTGCACAAGGTTTCCCCAAATAGACCCCGATTCTAGTCATCTCTCTTAGTATTCTCTCCCTACACCTCCCACCTGACCTTCCTGTTTCTATCCCAAGACATCTTTATTCTATCCACAAAGTCTGTTCTATTTCTGCTTCCTAGGGAGATCCATGAGTCGTCCCTTTAGTTCTTCTTGTTACTTAGTCTCTCTGGGTCTGTGGATTTTTAGCATGATTATCATTTACTTAGCAGTTACTATACATTCATAAGTGAGTACATGCTACATTCGTATTTGTGGGTCTGGGTTAACTCTCTTGGGATGAGTTTTTTCTAGCTCCATCCATTTGCCTACACATTTCCTGATTTCACCCTTGTAACAGCTGATTAATACTCTATTGTATAAGTGGACCACATTTTCTTTATCCATTCTTCAGCTAAGGCACATCTAGGATGAATTAAGGTGCAGTGAACATAGCTGAGCAGAAATCTTTTTGTTAGAATAGAGCTTTTTTTTTTTTTTTTAAATATACCCAGGAGTAGTATAGCTGGGTCCTGATATAGATTTATTCTCAGTTTCCTGAGAAACTGCCATGTTGATTTCCACAGTGGCTGTTCAAGTCTTCACTCCCATCAACAATGTAAGAAGTGTTCCCCTTGCTCCACATCCTTACCACCATGAGCTGTGTTTTTGATCTTAACCATTATGATTTGTGTAAGATTATCTATCATAGTCATTTTGATTTATTTGCGTTTCCTTGATGGCTAAGGATGTTGTGCTTCTTGGCCATTTGAGATATTTCTGTTGAGAATTCTCTGTTTAGGTCTGTACTCCATTTTTAAATTGGACTATATGGTAGGTTGATATACAGTTTCTCGAGTTCTTTATATACTGTGGATATTGGACCCCTGTCAGTTGTAGAGTTGGTGAAAATCTTTACCCTTCTCATTTTGTTCTATTAATGGTCTCTTTTGCCTTAAAAATGTTTTTCATTTTTAATGAGGCCTCATTTATTAATTGTCAGTCTTAGTGCCTATGCTATCCGTGTTCTCGATCAGTTTCTTATTAAAACAGCCGAATATAATCCAGATTACAAAATTCTTTTTGATAAAGCATTTCTTTCTTTCTTTCTTTCTCTCTCTCTCTCTCTCTCTCTCTCTCTCTCTCTCTCTCTCTCTCTCTCCTCCCTCCCTCCCTTCCTTCCTTCCTTTCTTTTGGAGACAGGGTTTAATCTGTGTAGCTTGGGCTATCCTGGAACTTGATCTGCAAATCAGGCTGGCCCCAAAGTCAGTGATGTGCTTCCAAGTGCTGGAATTAAAGGGGTGCATTACCACTGCCTCAGGGATGATTAAAAATAATCATCATATTGTTTGGCATAAATCAGATATAGGGTAAACATTAGCATATTGATATTAGTTTCATATTTCTAAGCAACATTTTTATCAATAAGAAGAAAATAATATAATGAAAATAAAAGTAATTAATTTATTCTAATTTGTTTGGAAATATGTCTGCATCAGTTATGAAGAAAAAAAACTTGATCAGCAGGGAAATAATGTAAGAAATATCAATACATACTGTCTATATTAGCAGTATTTCTTTCTAGTGTGATCGTATCCTGACAGAAGCAGTGTGAAGCATTCATAGTCTTTCCAAGAGGGTCTGTCTACAGTAATGTAGACAGAATGGCCAAGCTTTCAGCAGAGGGGCTTGTCACATCATTGTGGAGCAGGATGCAGAGGTCGTACTGAGACCAACATCCAGCCAGTCATCTTTAAAGGTTCATTCACAGTGACCTTCTGCCAGTTTGGCTCCACCTCCTAAGTATTCTACAGTTTTCCAAAATCTTGCTATTTTCTATGACACAAATGTTTAAAATGTGAGCCTGTGGGGCACATTTCAAATACAAGCCAGAGGAATATCTTAAAAGATGTAGTCTTTAGAAAAATAACTTTTCATTCAGTGTTTTGAAAGTATGAAAGAAAAAGAAATACCCATCGTCCTGTTAGTCCCTGTGTGTAAAATATATTTGAAAATACATAATACATATATTTTTCATCCTTAATAATTTATCACCTATTAGTTAAAGAAATACTTCAGAAATCTGAATTTAAAAATATGTTTCTTAGTCTAAAATTTTTCAATCTAGTTTTTCAAAAATACTTATTATATCTTCTAAAAATTTGGACTTGTTTACATTTTAATTAGTGAGGCTATCAGGTGCACATTATTAATATAATGTGCAAAGACTTACACTTAGATGCAGAATGCTGTTTATTTTAATATGCCATACCTATATCATGTGCTATGGAAGCCAGTTCTTAGCTCACCAGGAAAGGTATTACTTTGGAGATGATTTTTATCTATAATTACATTTCTTTTCTGCTGTCATAGGGAACCTGATCCTTATTATAATATGTATTGCTTCATATTCACCAAAGTGTGTATGAAGAAAAAAATAACTTTGTTTACAGTATGAGGAGATTTTTGAAATTACTGCATGAAGATACTTGAAGCTTTTGCCTCATTGAAAGGCACTAGATGTTTTGAGAGAAATCAATAAACCATATTCCTTCTGTAACCCAAAGGGAACAAAGTTATTGAGGTTTGAAATAGCTTACCCCCAAATCATAATTTCTCCAGCTTGGGGATTTGTGAGTGCCCTGTGCAGCTAACAGCTAATCATACTGTACTTGGTGAATTACTTTCATTATATAAAATAAACTTCATCATTGCACATTATAAGAAATGTTCAAAGCTTTTCATTAAAAGTCCAGTGCTGTGCATACTATTAATTTTTAAGATGCATTATGAACAGGGTTATGAATATTAAGTGAGCACATTTGTTCTTCCCTTATAAAAAAATCCAATAATAATTTGTAGTTAGGGCAGACGCTTTAATTTCACAGTGTAAAACAGAAGACAGAATATCAGTGGTTTCTTCTCTTCAACCATGAGATGTATCAGAAAATCCCAGGTCTTTCAAAGCTTAACAAGGCTGTGACACCTCCGCTGACATTTCTTACTTACTACTCAGCGCTGAACAAGTAAATCTCAATTATTTCTTAACTTTATAACCTCTGATGTTACTTGTTCCCAGTGACTGGCAGGTGACTTCTCATTTGCATATGATCACATCCTGACCATTCTAGCCATCCATGTTTGTGTCTAAAATTTGCCCTCAACTGGATGCTATCATCATTAAGTTTGGAAGTCTCAAGAGACTTTTTGGAAAACCCATTTTTAAGGCACAGTTGTCTTTATGAAATATTATCTGTAATGAACATTTACTCATTAATAATAAATAGTTATTACTGATATTTCTAGCTTTAGAGGGAAAACGAGGTGCACTTATGAGTTTTATCACTGAAACATGAGCAATTATTGTGTGTATACCTTATTTCCAAACTTGACAAGTCCAGGTTCGAAAAGGACACATCTTGAACGACACTAATATGACCAGAACTGTGTAAGCAAAATGCTTGGTGTCAAAGAGTTGGGGTGCTATCTTTATTTTGGGTGGTGAGGAGAGAAGGGAAAATGGCATCTGAGTCTACTTTGTGTGAACTTTCCAAGTTCTATCCAAATTTTACTTCTTTCTTATTTACTTTGGCAAATAGAAAAAGTAATTCCAACCACAGTGTCTATAGCCAAGAATTGAACTGTGCATTTCACAGTTTTAACTGCTTGCATCCTACATTGGAATCTGGAGATGAGGACTGGGGTTGTTGCTGGGATGATTGTGCTTTTTCCAGGTCCCTTTTACAGTGATGGGCAGGGTGTAAGCAGTTAATAATTAGGTGATGAGCGAATGAATAAATAAGCCCTAGATAAATGCTGGAGAATTTGAAGAGTCGACAAAGACCAAGAAGAAAAAAAGAATTAGAAATTCATAATATTGTCAAAGCACTGAGTCCATTTCAGTGTGTACTTGGAAGGATTATTTGCTGGGTGTTTACAATTATGGCCTTTGTATTATGTAAATCAACCAACACTTCATTATTGATACTGATTGCTATAGGCATATAATATAAAAAGAATATGAGAATATGAAAACAGTAAGGGTCAGAATAAAATCCATAGAGCAACTGTATGAAAAGTTATTTTTTTTTTTTGTCTTTGTGTCTTCTATGAAAAGCCATTACAATTCTGCCCACCAAAGAGATTCAGATCCACTCAGATGTGCACTTCTTCCCTTTACTGGAATCAATGTAACTCCCAGACTTCAACTTTTTATTTTTTATTTTATTTTATTTTACTTTTGTTTTTGTATTTGGTTTCTGAATACTCTCTCACATGAATATTTGCCTGTTCTCTATTTCCAGGTTTTGGGTTGGTTTTTTGTTTGTTTGTTTTTTTTTTATAACACAACAATTTTCTTCTCACAAGAAAGAGATGGATTTCTTTCCCAGAATATTTACATGCTTTTGTTCCATACCTAATATTCTCCAGGAGTTTCCAAATGCCATTGGAATGGAATCCCTAAAGCTCCTACTTGGCAGAGTTAGTGTCTCATTGTATTTGATTGGTGCACAGTATTTTCCAATGTGCCAATTTCCTTTCTTTAGGTTTCTGTTGAAACGGTACTTTGAGTGGATTGTTCTTATTACTTGTACCTTCTTGGTTAAATGCTCCTCTCTGTTCAAAGTTCACTTTACATGTTTTATAAGTGCGATCTCTAATTATCATGATGTCATTAATATGTGTTGCATTGAGTTAGTGTTTTCATTATGCCCTTCTCTATAGATTAACTTTTCAGGATATCCATCAAGAAGAAAGATAAGCGACATGTATGTTTTTAGTCAGATCACTTAGTTATCATTTGCAGCTTAAAAATCACATGAGTCAGGCTGTCGAATCTGAGTTTTACAGAAGCAGAAAAAGCATCACTCATGTTCCTTGGCAATGAAATGTCCATTATGTTGTTTTATGAAGCTTTGTGTGGACGGGAAAACACGTCTTCTGTTATAAATCACCTAGCAACCTCCCATCAGTATAGCCCAGGTGCAGTTCTAACAGCTTAACTGTAATAGCAATTATTGTAATGCAGTTGCACTGGCCACTGCTCCAAGCTAGCAATTTTCAAGACATGGTTGGAGTGGAGAAAAGAGAAATGGTTGAGATTTTCATGCTAATCAAAAGGGACCCTGAGTGAAAAGATTTGAAAGAATGGTTGGTAGCCTATAGTGAAAAAATTTAAGAGGTCTGCATGTAGCTGTTGGAGAATCTTGTACATGTATGTGACATTATTTGGCAATGGGACAGTACTGAGAAGTTTTACTCAGAGTTTCAATATCATTACAGAATCCATACATATATGTGACAATGTTCTGTTGTTTGGATTTGAATGGAATTTGTGAGATCTTCCCTCCTTCATGCTTCTAGGATCTGCTCTGGATCACAGGGACAAGAACATCCCCTTAGTGATGGCAATGAAGCAACAATGAAAGTAATGGTCTCCAATACCTTTAAGAGGAGAGCAGCCATATTAAGTCAGACTCTAGGTGGATGAGAAATAAGTGATCTCATCAAAAACAGTTTCAGCCCCCTTTAATCAGCTGAATGAATAGGCTACTTAGACAAGTGGTCACAGAAAAATCTGGGTGTCTTCAGCCATTTTGATGTGGTGTTTGTAGGAGGCAGAGATGATGATGAGCTGCTAGAAATTGCATGTAGTGCCTTGGTAGGAATACCTGCACAGTTTTTCTATATCAAAATTTAAAGAAAATATAAATATGGTTCTTAGTTTTTATATGACATTTTCACCCTTGTCTCAAAGAATCACTTAATATTTTTTCCATTTTTTTATTTATTATTATTTTCTTTATTTATATTTCAAATGCTATCGCTAAAGTTCCCTATACCCCACCCCCACCCCTGCTCCCCTTTCCACCCACTCCCACTTCTTGGCCCTGGCCTTCCCCTGTGCTGGGTCATATAAAGTTTACAAGACCAAGGGGCCTCTCTTCCCAATGATGGCTGATCAGGCCATCTTCTGCTACATATGCAGCCAGAGACTCGAGCTCAGGGGGTACTGGTTAGTTCATATTGCTGTTGCACCTACAGGGTTGCAGCCCCCTACAACTCCTTGGGTACTTTCTCTAGCTCCTCCATTGGGGGCCCTGTGTTCCATCCAATAGCTGACTGTGAGCATCCACTTCTGTGTTTGCCAGGCACTGGCATAGCCTCACAAGTGGCCGCTATATCAGGGTCCCTTCAGCAGAATCTTGCTGGCATGTGCATTAGTAACTGGGTTTGGTGGCTGATGATGGGATGGATTCCCGGATGGAGTAGTCTCTGGATAGTCCATCCTTTCATCTTAGCTCTAAATTTTGACTCTGTACCTATATCCTTTCATGAGTATTTTGTTCCTTATTCTAAGGAGGAATGAAGTATCCACCCAGTGGTCATCCTTCTTGGTTTTCTTCTGTTTTGCATAATGTATCTTGGGTATTCTAAGTTTCTAGGCTAATATCCGCTTATCAGTGAGTGCATATCTAGTGACTTCTTTTGTGATTGGGTTACCTCACTAAGGATGATATCCTCCAGATACATCCATTTGCCCAAGAATTTCACAAATTCATTGTTTTTAATAGCTGAGTAGTACTCCATTGTGTAAATGTACCACATTTTCTGTATCCATTCCTCTATTGAGGGACATCTGGGTTCTTTCCAGCTTCTGGCTATTATAAATAAGGCTGCTATGAACATAGTGGAGCATGTGTCCTTATTACCAGTTGGATCATCTTCTGGGTATATTCCCAGAAGTGGTATTTCTGGGTCCTCCAGTAGTACTATGTCCAATTTTCTGAGGAACCGCCAGACTGATTTCCAGAGTGGTTGTACAAGCTTGCAATCCCACCAGCAATGGAGGAGTGTTCCTCTTTCTCGACAACCTCGCCAGCATCTGCTGTCGCCTCAATTTTTAATCTTAGCCATTCTGACTGGTGTGAGATGGAATCTCAGGGTTGTTTTGATTTGCATTTCCCTGATGNCTAAGGATGTTGAACATTTTTTTAGGTGTTTCTCAGCCATTTGGTATTCCTCAGTTGAGAATTCTTTGTTTAGCTCTGTACCCCATTTTTTAGTGGGGTTATTTGAATTTCTGGAGTCCAGCTTCTTGAGCTCTTTGTATGTATTGGATATTAGTCCTCTATCAGATTTAGGATTGGTAAAGATCCTTTCCCAATCTGTTGGTGGCCTTTTTGTCTTGTTGACAGTGTCTTTTGCCTTACAGAAGCTTTGCAATTTTACGAGGTCTCATTTGTCAATTCTTGATTTTACAGCTCAAGCCATTGGTGTTCTGTTGAGAATTTTTTCCCCTGTGCCCATATCTTTGAGGCTTTTCCCCACTTTCTCGTCTATCAATTTTAGTGTCTCTGGTTTTATGTGGAGGTCTTTGATCCACTTAGACTTGAGCTTTGTACAAGGAGATAAGAATGGATCAATTCTCATTCTTCTACATGATANCCGCCAGTTGTGCCAGCACCATTTGTTGAAAATGCTGTCTTTTTTCCACTGGATGGTTTTAGCTCCCTTGTCAAAAATCAAGTGACCATAGGTGTGTGGATTCATTTCTGGATCTTCAATTCTATTCCATTGATCTGCATGTCTGTCCCTGTACCAATACCATGCAGGTTTTATCACAATTACTCTGTAGTACAGCTTAAGGTCAGGCATGGTGAAAGAATCACTTAATATTTTTATTGTTATTTTATCTCCTTCCTTTATTCCTTTTGTTCTTCTTTCCTTCCTTCATTTTTCCTTGCGTCCTTCCTATATCCCCCACACCCATGTTTTTTCAATATATTTTTTTCTTTGAATGTCTTTTTATATGGGCAATAGATTTCTTTTTAAAGACAACTGGCAATTAACTAAAAGTAAACAAATATATTGGGAAAGAACCATTTTGAGGAATCTTTAACTTCTTTTGTATGATGCTACGAAGACAGAGAGAATGAAAAAAAGCTTAACAAATATGATGGGCTGTGCTACTCAGTTCTGTCTATGAACACAGCATGGGAGTCTGGAGAGTGCTGTGATTTAGAGCTACTCCCTGTAGCTGTGAGCTTAGATAAGAGTATTTCCAGTATATACGTTGCTCCACCAAAAATCTCAATAAGACTAAGCTGTTCAGAGCAATCCTTTTTTTTTTTTTTTTTTTTTTTGAGTTGAGGACTCTTCAGGGACCATCCATTGGTTCTCATTTAAATCAGTCCTACAGTTGAGATTACATATCTGTTGGGTTGCACTAGTCTGAATGTTTGACTTTGGCCGGAAGACCCACTTTCAAAGCATGTCCCATTTGTCTTTTTGTTACTAGCATATGCTATAAATCTTCTGCTTCTTACTATGCAGCTGGCAAGTTTAATGTCCACATTGCTTGGGTTCTCAGTTTCTTCAGCTGAGAGTATATGATGTTTAAGTGTTCTCAGAAATTTCACGGCCTCCCCCGATATAAGCAACCCTAGAAAGCATGGTAGAAGCTGTGATGCCTTCATCGACTTAACCCTAGAAACCACACATGATTTGACTTAGCTTTATGGGTCATATGTGCCATTACTGGCTTATTTTAGGGAGTAGGAAAAAAAAGTGAGATGACTTTAATAACAGGTTCTACAAAACATAGCCCAAGGATATATATAAAAAAAATGTACATCTGGAAAATGTAAAAATCTTCATGAAGAATTCCAGATCAGAGTCCCTGTCCTAGGACACAACTGTTTTCATCCAGTTCATTATTTTTCATCCTCACTTGTAGTGAGGAGTAGTAATTTCTCTCCCATACAGCAGCAGGAATGGGGGTGATCTGGATGCTGGGATGCCTCACTGGTGGGCTCCAGCTGTCAGAGAAGAGGGACCTGACTGCACCACACCACCCTCTGCATTCTTAGTGAGACCCTGTTCCATTAATAACAGGACTGTATTTTTTCTTAATAATTTTTAGAAGATTAACTAGGATACAGCTGTGTGACTTGCCCTCGTCCACTTCCTCTTTGCAACCACTTCCTGTGTCTTCTCTTTCCAACTCCTCTCAGGTCCCCTAGGTGGGAGTTCCCAATTTTGGAGTTCTTTGTTTCTTTAAAAAATATTAAAAATGTTTCCTTTTAATCTCAGCTGTGGAATATGAGGCTACTTTGCAGCACTTGACTATGATTTGCCTTGTGCTCTAGCAATGGAGTGATTTTTCCAGCTGCAGATAGTTTCTGTGATTGTGTGATATTTGGAATTCTGGGGACTTTTTAGAGGTATTGTATAAGTGCTAGGGACCTGAAAGCACTTTTGGTTGTATGTTGGTTGCTAGTGGTTTCTGTTGGTTGCTTTTGATTGCTGTTGGTTGTTATTAGTCACAGTTTAGTAAGTAGTTGTGTCCAAAGGAGAAACAACAACAAGAAGGCATTAGATATCCTAAGATAAATTTGTCTCAAGGAACTCTAAGCCCCTGACCAGTAAGAAGTAGTCTATTGATAATTTTGTCCCCTTTCAAACCCCTTACTTTATTCAGGGATGTGTTTTCTCTCCTCTCTATCCTTTTTTCCCTCTCTGATCTAGTGTTTGGGGGTTGAAAGAGTGGGTGTAAAAGGGTAGAGAAGGGTAGAACAAAGTAGCAAAAGGTAGCTACTCGACTTCCCTTACTCTTTATATTCATACTCTCTTTTTCTTTATATTCTCTCTCTCTCTCTCTCTCTCTCTCTCTCTCTCTCTCTCTCTCTCTCTCTCTCTCTCTCTCTCTCTCTCTCTCTGTGTGTGTGTGTGTGTGTGTGTGTGTGTGTGTATACATCACCTTGAGACACGTTAGTATTGCTTGAATGTTTTAGACATCAGAGCCAACCACATGGATAACTAATGAGGTTATTCTCCCTCTCTCTGGTCTTTAGTTGCGTGTATTTCTTCACTTAGTGGTGGAGCCCCACAGCAGACCTGTGGTTCTTCTGGCCCTTGTAACCTTTCTATCCTCTATTCCAGTATGTTGCTGGAGCCTTAGGTGCAGGAATTGTGTTATAAAATGTTAGAGCTGGGCACATGATTTTAACTTCATTGTTCTTTATTTGCTGGCTTTTTGAAATGATTTTAAATATCTTGTAACTCGCTTTTGTTTCCCAGATTCTATTGTGAAACCTTTCCCATGTTAATGTACACATGATTTATTTGATTCTCAAAGGACACAGAGCATTGTAAAAACAGGGTCAGTTCTGTTAGTGCCCTCACTCCATGTCAAACAGGAGTTCTTCTTGTATCCACTCTTTACACTGATGAAATTCTTGTACTGCTAAGAGGGTTAGAGAGATGCTGACCTACCACAGTTTCTTGAACAACTGTACTCTCTGTGTATAGCATAAATTATTAAAAACAATCCTCCTGAGAGTATTTGTGTGGTTTCTTGCTTTTCTCTGTGATAAACGTTGCTTCACGAAACTATCAAAGCCAACTGTTTGTATTTTTCTCTAATTATCTATTCATTTTATTCCTACAACTACAATTCCTTTGTTGAATTCTGTGAACTTTTCAATTAGCTTATTCTTTGGCATTTCATGGGTGTAATATATTCTGGTCACACACATGCCTCTGCACTCTTTCACCCTTCTCCTTCACTGCATCGGACTCTTTCCCTCTACCTAGGCCCCACCACACTTTCATGCTTTTGTCTATTTCCCCGCCCCTTGGGATCCATTAGGCTTAACTAGAGCCAACTGTAGAGACATTCGTGCAAAACTAACATCATGGCAGAGGAAGCAGTAAAGCTCTCGAGAGCCAGATGACGGAGAAAAGGTGAGCAGGGCAGCGAGATGCTGACTTATGGGCATGACATGGCTGTGGCACACTTAACACAGAGCAGCTTCAGTTGTCTGCATAAGTGCTGTAGAAACTAATCCAATAAACTTTTAGTCATACCTGGAGGGGTTCATAGGATCTCTGCCCTGCTGGGAAAACACACACACACACACACACACACACACACACACACATTAGATAGCTGAATCATTGAGTTACAGATTCAGTAAGAGATCCCATATTAAAGAAATAAATGGAAAGCAATGGAGAAAGACAGTGAAAACTCTGGCCTCAATACATACTTGCATGCACATTTGTAGAAGGTCACATATACACATGAACACACACACACATCATGCTGTAGAAATAATGAATCAATTTGCTCTTCCACCAGCTTTATTCAGTGCTGAGTTTGCCTATATTCTTCCCAAGTCAAGTGATATGTTTAGCAAAATATTTTCTAATTTGAATTGTGTATAGAAATTTAAATTTATTTTCTGAATAGTGTCATGTGTTTGTTATTATTTAAACATGTCCTAATATAAACTTCTTATTTTTTAACTTCCAGAATGCAATTATGATGGTAAAATTTTTCATTTTTAATAAACATAGTGTCATGATGATAACACAATAAAACATCTATCTATATATAAATATGCATATATGTATGTATCAACAATTAGTGGAAAAGTTTGACCATAAATTTGGAAGAAAGCAAGAACAGGTATCTGGTGGGGTTTGAAGAGAGGAAAAAGAAGGGGGATATTATGTTATAAACTAAAAAAATATTTTATGTGGTTTTTTTGAGACAAGGTTTCTCTGTATAGTCCTGGCTGTCCTGGAACTCACTCTGTAGACCAGGCTGGCCTCGAACTCAGAAATTCGCCTGCCTCTGCCTCCCAAGTGCTGGGATTAAAGGCGTGTGCCACCACGCCCGGCTAAAAAAATATTTTAAAATGAAGCCACCTAGAGGGTGCTGAGTGTAAGGATATGTAATATACCACATGCCCTATACCATATATATATATATATATATATATATATATATATATATATATATATAAAACATAATACACATTAATATAATACATAGTATATAGTAATGTTACATATTATATATCTTAGTATTTATTCTATATCTACATTTATTGTATATTGTACGTTGTACATTGTATACAGAAAAATTAATAGATTTATCAACTTTACAAAAAGGAACAATAAAGTAGTGAGGCAGGTGTTGGAGTAGGAGGCACATAAGTGGAAAGGAAAACATGTTAATGTGGCAGCTTGACAGAATTATGATTTCCAGAGAGCTTGGAAAGGGTTATCTCTGGGTGTGTCTGGCACAATACTTCTCAAAAATGTTGAGCAGTTATTCAGAGACCTGGTGCAGGAGGGTCCACACTCAGTGTGGGTGGGTAACATTCAGCCACCTGAGGACCTCGACAACTATGGACACTGCTCTTCCTTACAGAGCTAATTTGTCCTGCTACCTTCAGGTGCCAGATTGCAAGTTCTTCAGCCTTGGAGCTTGTGCCAATGGCCAGCTAGCATTTCAACTCCACAGCATCTAGACTGCCTTATTGTGGACTTTTTCAGCCTCTGTGATTATGGGAAGCAGTCCTGTAGGTGATCTCTTATGAGTATATTGTATCTACGGATTATTGGCTGGCTAATATGGGTGATATGAATGGAAGAGATGATCTGGAAAAGAACTGGAAGGCTGGAGAAGGGGGATTGGTTCATAGGGCAAACATTTGAGGAGAGCTGTGCTTAACATGTAGGGTGAATGTACTTCCATATGCCCTTTGATAGTTCTGGATATAGACCCAGAGAAATTGTTAAAGAACTGTTATATTATAAATTATGTGATTACTTCTTAGAAGGATTTTAGAGAAATATTTACAGTTTATATAATAAATGTAGATTTATTATATAAATATGTAGATTATATAAATTATACAAATATGTAGATTATATAAATTATACATTTGTATAATCTACATAATTGCCAATAGGTTATCTGTTACTTCTTTATTCGCTAAAATAGAGATAAATGAATCTGACATATGATGCAATAGATGACATTACTCTGTTTCAAAGATGATGGGAATGCTGCATGTGTAATTTCTGTAATTGTGATTTTTCATTGTCTTTAGCTTACATTTCCAATCTTATCATCAATGGGGTTCCCACATATGATTCAACTTTTTTATTTGCTTTTATTTTATTTTATTAGATATTTTCTTTATTTACATGTCAAATGCTATCCCGAAAGTTCCCTATACCCTCCCCCTGCCCTGCTCCTCTACCCACCACTCCTACTTTATCCACTTTGATCTTTTATGTTTTCTCAGAACTTACATAGTAGTACGATTTCCTTATAAATGTTCCTCTTCCAGGACACCCTCTATTTCTCTTCGTTTTAGATTTGTTTTTGTGGGATAGATTTTTTCTATGTAACCTTGGCTGCCTTGAAACTCCATCTGTGGATCAGGCTGACCTTGAACTCATAGTGATCCACCTGCTTCTGCTTTCCAAGTGCTGGAATTGAAGGTGTGCATCACCACCGCCTGGCCCCATTCTCTATCTCTTAATTAACTACAATAGTTAAATTTCTTTTTGTACATATTTTGTGTATGTATATGTGTTTGTGTGTGTGCTCACAAGCATGCATAGACATGTGAAAGTCAAAGAACAGTTTGTGAGAGCTTCTTTTCTACTTCCTGTATGTGGGTCCCAAGGATTGAATTTAGATCATAGTTTGTCAGCAAGAATCTTTACCCACTGCTCTATCTTGCTACTTCCTATTGAACTTTCAAAATAAAAAAACAATAAAAGATCATAACTCCTTTTGTCAGTCTTCCAATCAATATCATTGTTTTCTTTGATTATAGCACTTTCCAATTTTCAGTTTGGCTTCTGCTTTCTAGATTTTCGGATGGATATAAATGTGTGTGTGTGTGTGTGTGTGTGTGTGTGTGTGTGTGTTCATTCTTTAGCTTTGTGAAAAGACTTCAAAGTGACTACAAAGTGAGATCCAGGACAGCCAGGGCTCTACAGAGAAACCCTGTCTCAAAAAAAGAAAAAAAAAGAAAAAAGAAAAAAAAAAGAAAAGAAAAGAAAAGAAAAGACAAGACTTCATATTAGTTTATAACATGCACTTCAGTATGGTTCACATATATGTTCCATGAATATTGTGGCTAGCAAAGGATCAACAAAAATGTATTCATGGAGTGCCTGCAATGTGGTAGCCACTGCACAGACATGGAAGATTATAGATCAATTGAATGCAAGGGGAATCAATGCAATCCAGAATCCCATCAAGTTAAAAACATAAATTTACTAAAGTACTGAATTCATGGAAACTTCTAAGGTATAGTTGTATAGGGAGGGAGCTGGTAATGATAAGATAAAGCCAAGGAAAGAATTCTAGAAGAATTTGCTACTGGGTTGGTTTTGAATTATATATAGAAACTCAGCAAGGGGAAGAGGTGGGGGATGGGATGCACATGCAGACACCCAGGCTTATAGGGAGTCCACACTGTTCAATGGAATAGGACTATGCACTCAGAAACATGCATGCAATTAGGATTTTTTTAACATAATGGCAAAATAATACAAATAAAGGAAAATCATAAGTAAAGCTATGAGAAATATGATTGAATATATGAAGGCAATAGTTCCCTTTCTCTGTTTCTCTCTCCCTCACTCCCTCCCCCCACCTCAAAATTTCTGTCTTGTCTCAGTGCTGCAGGTTTTATTTTTTTCTCATATGACTTTCCTCTAATTTGAGTTTGAGGAAGGGCTAGAGAGGCAGCAGGGCTGTAGGAGAGGCAGAGGACTGTGACAGCAGGGCACAGGGAGTAATGCTGTCTCACTCAACCCTGCGCATAGGTCGTAGAACCGTCTCACCCACCGTTCCTCACTAGAGAGAGGAGGCTCACTTTTCCCACTTTTGCCTTTGCAAAGACTTAAAAATTGCATTCTTTGGCAGAGGTTGAAGGTCATGAACACTTGGCATGTCTCACTAGCAAGAAGAAAGAAACAATGGTGTCTGTTTAATTTATACAGGAAGCCATCTTCTGTAGTCATTAAGAGTCCAGATTGTAGAGCTCACCTCCCTGTGTCATAAGCCAGCTTGTCCATGACTTTGTCAGCTCCTTAATTTCCTCCACAGCCTCAGTATCCATGTAGGAAGTTTGTATCAGGAAAAAAGAGAGAGAGAGAGAGAGAGAGAGAGAGAGAGAGAGAGAGAGAGAGAGAGAGAGAGAGAGAATCACTTAAACTGCACAGAGGAGTATATGGAATAAA
>NC_034593.1:62296339-62301750 GCF_900095145.1 Mus pahari
ACTACCGGAGGACACAGCAATACCTCTTCTGGGCATTTACCCAGAAGATCTTCCAACTGGTAATAAGGACACATGCTCCACTATGTTCATAGCAGTCTTATTTATAATAGCCAGAAGCTGGAAAGAACCCAGATGTCCCTCAATAGAGGAATGGATACAGAAACTGTGGCCAACTACTCTTGTGAGTGAGACTTGACTTATAGCAGGCCATCTACCAGAGGTCCCCAATTAGAGAAAACTGAATCTACCGCCTCTCAGCAGCCATCAAATGCCAACAGCCTCTGAGCTAGTTCTGGGATTTCACTGCCTCTTTCCTCCAGACCCTCTGAGATTTGTTTGGTTCCAGTCTGTGCAGGTCTTTTGCATGCTGTCACAAAAGCTGTGCGTTCTTATGGGCAACTTCCCTGTTATGTCTGGGAAGCAATTTCCTTTATAGTCATCTGATACCCCTGGCTCTTACAATTTTTTTCTCCCCATCTTCTATGAAAATTACTCCCTTGAAGGGAAGGGGGTATTCCATACTTCCCATTTAGTGCTGAAAACTCCAGTTTTTCCTTCTTTGTATGTGGAGGGCCTCTAGGTTAGTTTCCATTTCCTGGAAAGAGAAGATTCTCTGGTCTTGTTAAGAGGCGCACTGATCTATGGCATAATGGCAAATCATTTGAAGTCATTTAACTACTATGTCCGTTTTGTAAAATAATAGTAGTCAATTCACCCTTTAATTCTATGAGTTGCTACCCATTTTGTGTATATTGTGAACAATGAGATTACACATCTGTATCATTATAATATACTTATTACTAATTAGATTTTAACATGAAAATATGTAAGAGAGAAAACTTGTCATAAAACATAGTCTCCCTTAATAGATTATTTTGTACACAAAATTATTTTTGTAAAAACAACTTGTCCAGATTATGTATAAACAAGTTTTCTGTGTTTCTTTGTTGCCTCAGTGACCAACTATAAATTGTTAACCAATTCTTGCTTGTGTTGATGTTAAAATTTTATAAATTGTATAACTAAGTACCATTACTCCCTTGGTAGTTTATACATATCATATCCATTTTCATAATACCTCTAAGCAAAACCTTTTTTTTTTCTTTTTCTCTTCTAACTACAAATGACAAACTTTAATAGATAAAATATTTTTCCTCTAGGAGGAATAACTCTAGTCTTTATTTGTGTGTTAGACTGTGCTATGGTGTAACATGAAATGGAGACCTCCTCCATATTTTTCTATAGTTTCCATGTGTTCCTTAGATTACCTGTGCAGTGCTATATGTATTTAGGTTTTGTTTTGGTTTAAAATATTTCATCACATGAAGTGTGTTCCTTCCTTCCTTCCTTCTACCTTTCCTTGTAATTCCTTGACTAACAGATATTCTCTTTCTTCCCTTTTTGTGAATCATATTTTTTCTACTTAATGTCTTTGTCTTGGTCTCTGAAAGATATAATAACATGTGAAGTTTATACTGCATTATTTTTATGTTAATATCCAATTTATAATAATTGTGGTTTTGTGAAATGACTTCATGTTAATTTATAACATAAACATTGCATAGATAATGCCTTATAAAACTTCTTTCATCCCCATATCATAGTTTCATGTACATACAAAAATATATTTCATATGAACATATAGAGTATACACACTCTAATGTGCATATTTGCAGGAATTATGAAAAATATGAAAAAGACAATAGTAAAGGATAATGGAAATGAGACTGCATTTTAAACTCATCTCTTGGCTGATAGTTCAGTTCCATGTGCAATTATTTCCCTTATTGTCCATCTTTATCTGCTCTGTTTCTGTCCCTTGTCTTAAGGGTGCATCATAATCATGCCATGCTAATTTTTTCTTTGAGAAGTGTTTCATGTTATTTCTTCTGAGGCTTTTCTTCTTTACACATTGGGTCATCTCTGTTTCCTTAGTTGTCTGATTAGCAGTATATTTTAGAAAACATTATCTGTGATTTGGTGTGATGTCTGACATCATCAGCAGTGATGTTGGTCTTGACCCAGACCTTATCAGCAGGTGAAAAGGGGGAGATTCCATTTGTCTTGGGAAATTCTTGGGAGGAATGGCTTCCTTGGGGAGCCTATGTTAGGATAATGAGGAGACAAACATTCAAAGTGAATAATCAGCGATTAGGTTGTAGACTTTCTTCTTGTGTGTTTGGGCTTTAACCTCTATGAAAGAGATTATTAAAAATAAATTGTTGGCTATAGACTGCTGGGTATGGATCTCTCTTTACCAGTCATGGAGGAGGATCCAGTAGGAGTTGGGGAAGGGGGAAACCATGGTCCAAATATATTGTATAAAAATGTCTTTCAATAAAAAAGAAAAAGAAAAATGAAGAGGTATCAAAATCACTTATTTCAATGTGTTAAGATGAGATAATATGAAAGAGAGCGGAGGATCTCTCCAGCTTTAGGTCAGACACAGGTGACTAGATTCCAAGAATAGTTTCAACATTTGATTTGTTGCTGTTGTTGAACCTGAAACGTCACTTTTGTTAACCTGTAGTTGAGTAGCTTTTCACTCTTTCTTACACTCTTCAGACCTTTACATGGGGTGCACATGTTCTGCTTTATTTTCTAGAAAGCAGGGACCTTAGGAAGGAACCACTTCTAAATTATCTTTATAAAATTGTCTAATTGTCTAGAGGTCACAGAGCTCAAATATAGTTCTGTCTCAGAGTAAGGAATTTGAAATGCTTCCTTGATTTCTAAGGAGAGTCACCTTTAAACACAACCAGAAGAAGCCCACGCAAAAATGCAATTTTTAGGGGCGTAGGGTAGTTCCTGTAGCCATCTATCCTGGGTGGAATGGATGTGTCATTTTGCTTGAGAAAACTTGAAAAAAAAATAAGGTTGGTTCTCCCAGCAAGACTTGCATGACAATAAAGGAGGATTGCTGCTAACAAAGAAATAGCTTTCATCCATCACAACAGGAGTGAACATGACCCTTCTCTGATGAGCTACAGAGTCTCACCTTCCATCATCCATCTCCCTAATGGGGGTACCAAGATGTTTCAGCTGATGCACTGAGATTGGAAGATGATTAGGGAGGACTTTGTCCCTTCGTGGTTCAGAATATCTGAAGGGTCAAATGAGGGGACTTTGACAGCAAAGGGTGATAGAATACACACTTTGTAAAGAACATTTAGCCCTTGAAAGCACAGATTCTTTACCTCCTCGATTCATTAGTCTCTGCTGGTACCAAATTTCTTAAGTCATATTTACAAAAATATTTCTTTAAAGACAAAGGTTCCGTATAATGAAAGTGGTCTTCTCTCACATTATTCAAGTGCTGTGGTCCTGTGAGGAAAATCATACCAGATTATTTTTTCTTGACCTAATATCTTATTTTTTTTACTGTATGGAAACATTTTTCTAGCATAGTAATCAGATATTAATACATTCTATAAAGAGTGCCAATAGAGTTAAACTGGTGGAATAATTTCCTTACAGGAGTGGAGTGTCTTGGTCCCTTGGGAAATGTTGTTGACAGGTGATGATAGGATCTTAAGAAGATGGGCCACCCAGAGACTGTCCCACCTGGGGATTCATCCCATATACAGCTACCAAACTCAGACACTATTGTGGATGCCAAGAAGTGCTTGCTGAAAGAAGTCTGATATGACTGTCTCCTGAAGGCCCTGCCAGAGCTTTACAAATACAGAGGCGGATGTTTGCAGCCAACCATTGGACTGAGCACGGGGTCCCTAATAGAGGAGTTAAAGAAAGGACTTTAGGAATTGAAGGGGTTTGCAACCCTATAGGAAGAACAACAATATCAACCAAACAGACCCCCCCCCCCAGAGCTGGGACTAAACTATCAACAAAGGAGTACACATGACTCCAGCTGAATATGTAGCAGAGGATGATCATGTCATGAATCAATGGGAGGAGAGGCCCTTGGTCCTATAAAGGCTTGATAGATGCCCCAGTGTATGGAAATCAAGGGCAAGAGGTGGCAGTGGGACAGTGGGTGAAGGAACACCCCCCTAGAAGTAGGAGGAGGGAGGATATGGTAGGGTTAGGAGGGTCAAAATAGGAAATGAAGAGTCTAGGCTTAGATTTTTCAAAACCTACTTTAATAAGGGTTTGCAAATGCTTCAATACCCCTTCTAGCTCACTGTCCAAAGGTAGGGGAGAAAAGATGATATAGTTCTTTGGGGTGATTCTGATCTCTATCAGGACACAAACATTCCAGTTCAAAAGTGTCACCAACCCCTAATCAGCAATAGTGTCATGATCCAGCAGAAACAGCTAGTCCTCAGCCAAATCAGCAGGAGTCAGCAGGAGTGACCAAGAGCAGTTGGAATGCTAAGAGTTCTCTGACTCTCAATAAAGTGAAAATCAGTGAAGATTTGAGACCAACAAAGAATTGTGCAGCAAGCTATACAAGCATCCCATCACTGTTCTTGAGTCCCACTTACACTCTCTCCAAACATTACATGTCCTCTGACTGGTCTGCCCTAGCAAAACAACATGTGAACCTGCCTCAAAACATCCTTTTACTTGTGTCTGCTTCAGGAAAACTCTCCTTCATGTGTTTGCCCAGCAAAACACCATTTGACACAACTGACATTCCAAAGAGACCATAAGCTGTCACTTCACACTTACCTTATGTAGTCCCTCCCACAAGGCTCAATTACTCCTTTAAATAGTGCTATAAATCAGGGACCAAGTGTTCAACACCTGTGGGGGCATTTTATACACAGAAAACAAGAATACTCAATCTTGCGTATGTTAATTCACACAGGAAAGCTTCATTTTTTTTTTCTTATAAAGATTCAAATAGGCATTCTTTCTCCTCCCTGTCCTCCCCCCTTCTCTTCCTCTTCCCTGCTCCTTTCTTTTTCTTCCCTTCCTTCCCCTTCTTTTCCCCCTTTCCTTCCTCTTTCTCCTTCTTTCTTCTTTCCTCCTCCTCTTCCCCCCCTCCTCTCTCTTCCTCCTCCTCCTCCCCTCCTCCTCTTCCTTCTCCTCCTTTGTGTTTGAGACAGAGTTTCATTCATGTAGTGCAGGGTGCCTTTGGATCATTTGGATCATTGGATTATATCAGTTTTAATGTCTGATCCTTCTGCATCCATCATCTAAGTCCTGAAATTACAGGCTTATGTTAGTATCTCCGACTTTTCTTTGTTAAAGCATGTAGATGAAGTGAATGAAATCAGTGTGAACTGGGTCTAGTTGTAGAGATAAAGCTCTCTTAACATTCGTACATATTTAGCTCATACCACCAGAGTTATTTAATTTTGAAGATGTTGGAAAGTTTGGATCACAAAGCAACCTTGACTTGAAGTAAAACTATGGAATGTTGTTGACTGGCTCTTTATCAGTTGGATTCTTTTTTTTTTTTTTTTTCTTTAAGATCTGGGAGGTTTTAACATCCAATAATC
>NC_034593.1:62302200-62303008 GCF_900095145.1 Mus pahari
TTCTTTCCATTTCATTTTAAATACTTTTCATGGAATTACAATCAAACAGAATTTTAGTTCAGGGTTAGATGTGTGACACTGAAAGAAGATAGACACCATAATTTGATCCTCTCATTAATTTTAGATGATAATCTTGAATACTATAACATACTTTTTACTATAACATATAAAATTATAAAATACTTTATTATTATGCAAAAGGACTTTTCTAGAAATTTTTTTGTTACTTTAATTGCAAACTCCCAGAAATATGGAACTTCTTTGAACCCTTTAAAAAGAGGGCATTGAAACCTCAACCTAAGTGTCTTAACAAGCTTATTCTCCTTTGGGTAAAACTGGTTTATTCACTGACTACTTTAGTTGTATGAAATCAGTAAATCTCTGCAGAGTTCAGGGAAATTGACATGGAGTTTTTTTTCTACTTTTTTCTCTAGTTTTCTTTCTTTCTGGTAGCCAGGTTGGGGTGGGGGAAGGGAGGAAGATCTTTTCATGAGATCAATACTCACTGAAACACATAGCCAGTGTGCTAGAGATTGCCATTGTTCTCTAACCCAGGCTCAGGACTACAGTGAAAAAACAAAAGCTTTGTGTACTTCACAGCATCAAACCTTTAAAACTAAAACACAAGGATCAACCCTGTCTGAGTACAAGGCTTCTTTGTGTGAAGGAAGAAAAATACACTTGAAGTGCTATGTATGAAAATGTAATTCACTTCCTTAGAATAGCATTTCTTTCTTTTATTTTTATTTTTAGAAAAAAAATTATTTTCTTTATTTACATTTCAAATGCTATCCCAAAAGTTCCCTAT